>NW_026903416.1:0-4190 GCF_024500385.1 Phyllopteryx taeniolatus
GCTCCATGCTTGATGCCAGAGTCCATCTTGATGCCAGAGGTCCATGCGGGAAGTCGGAGCTCCCTTCCGGGCGTCAGATCAGACGCTTCAGAGCTCCATGCTGGAAGGGAGAGCTCATGCTGAGGAGAGCTCCATGCTTGATGCAGAGTCATTGGCGGGGAAGTCGGAGCTCCCTACCGGGCGTCTGATCAGACGCTTCAGAGCTCCATGCTGGAAGGGGAGATCTCCATGCTGGAAGGGAGAGCTCCATGCTTGATGGCCAGAGGTCCATGCTTGATGCCAGAGGTCCATGCGGGAAGTCGGAGGCTCCCTTCCGGGCGTCAGATCAGACGCTTCAGAGCTCCATGCTGGAAGGGAGAGCTCCATGCTGGAAGGGAGAGCTCCATGCTTGATGCCAGAAGTCCATGCGGGGAAGTCGGAGCTCCCTTCCGGGCGTCAGATAAGACGCTTCAGAGCTCCATGCTGGAAGGGAGAGCTCCATGCTGGAAGGGAGAGCTCCATGCTTGATGCCAGAGGTCCATGCTTGATGCCAGAGGTCCATGCGGAAGTCGGAGCTCCCTTCCGGGCGTCAGATCAGACGCTTCAGAGCTCCATGCTGGAAGGGAGAGCTCCATGCTGGAAGGGAGAGCTCCATGCTTGATGCCAGAGGTACATTGCGGGAAGTCGGAGCTCCCTACCGGGCGTCAGATCAGACGCTTCAGAGCTCCATGCTGGAAGGGAGATCTCCATGCTGGAAGGGAGAGCTCCATGCTTGATGCCAGAGGTCCATGCTTGATGCCAGAGGTCCATGCGGGAAGTCGGAGCTCCCTTCCGGGCGTCAGATCAGACGCTTCAGAGCTCCATGCTGGAAGGGAGAGCTCCATGCTGGAAGGGAGAGCTCCATGCTTGATGCCAGAAGTCCATGCGGGAAGTCGGAGCTCCCTTCCGGGCGTCAGATAAGACGCTTCAGAGCTCCATGCTGGAAGGGAGAGCTCCATGCTGGAAGGGAGAGCTGTCGGAGCTCCCTTCCGGGCGTCGGATCAGACGCTTCAGAGCTCCATGCTGGAAGGGAGATCTCCATGCTGGAAGGGAGAGCTATCGGAGCTCCCTACCGGGCGTCAGATCAGACGCTTCAGAGCTCCATGCTGGAAGGGAGATCTCCATGCTGGAAGGGAGAGCTCCATGCTGGAAGGGAGAGCTCCATGCTTGATGCCAGAGGTCCATGCTTGATGCCAGAGGTCCATGCTTGATGCCAGAGGTACATTGCGGGAAGTCGGAGCTCCCTTCCGGGCGTCGGATCAGACGCTTCAGAGCTCCATGCTTGATGCCAGAGGTCCATGCTTGATGCCAGAGGTCCATGCTTGATGCCAGAGGTACATTGCGGGAAGTCGGAGCTCCCTACCGGGCGTCAGATCAGACGCTTCAGAGCTCCATGCTGGAAGGGAGATCTCCATGCTGGAAGGGAGAGCTGTCGGAGCTCCCTTCCGGGCGTCGGATCAGACGCTTCAGAGCTCCATGCTGGAAGGGAGATCTCCATGCTGGAAGGGAGAGCTGTCGGAGCTCCCTTCCGGGCGTCGGATCAGACGCTTCAGAGCTCCATGCTGGAAGGGAGATCTCCATGCTGGAAGGGAGAGCTCCATGCTGGAAGGGAGAGCTCCATGCTTGATGCCAGAGGTCCATGCTTGATGCCAGAGGTACATTGCGGGAAGTCGGAGCTCCCTACCGGGCGTCAGATCAGACGCTTCAGAGCTCCATGCTGGAAGGGAGAGCTCCATGCTGGAAGGGAGAGCTGTCGGAGCTCCCTTCCGGCGTCGGATCAGACGCTTCAGAGCTCCATGCTGGAAGGGAGATCTCCATGCTGGAAGGGAGAGCTGTCGGAGCTCCCTTCCGGGCGTCGGATCAGACGCTTCAGAGCTCCATGCTGGAAGGGAGATCTCCATGCTGGAAGGGAGAGCTCCATGCTTGATGCCAGAGGTCCATGCTTGATGCCAGAGGTCCATGCGGGAAGTCGGAGCTCCCTTCCGGGCGTCAGATCAGACGCTTCAGAGCTCCATGCTGGAAGGGAGAGCTCCATGCTGGAAGGGAGAGCTCCATGCTTGATGCCAGAAGTCCATGCGGGAAGTCGGAGCTCCCTTCCGGGCGTCAGATAAGACGCTTCAGAGCTCCATGCTGGAAGGGAGAGCTCCATGCTGGAAGGGAGAGCTCCATGCTTGATGCCAGAAGTCCATGCGGGAAGTCGGAGCTCCCTTCCGGGCGTCAGATAAGACGCTTCAGAGCTCCATGCTGGAAGGGAGAGCTCCATGCTGGAAGGGAGAGCTCCATGCTTGATGCCAGAGGTCCATGCTTGATGCCAGAGGGTCCATGCGGGAAGTCGGAGCTTCCCTTCCGGGCGTCAGATCAGACGCTTCAGAGCTCCATGCTGGAAGGGAGAGCTCCATGCTGGAAGGGAGAGCTCCATGCTGATGCCAGAGGTACATTGCGGGAAGTCGGAGCTCCCTACCGGGCGTCAGATCAGACGCTTCAGAGCTCCATGCTGGAAGGGAGATCTCCATGCTGGAAGGGAGAGCTCCATGCTTGATGCCAGAGGTCCATGCTTGATGCCAGAGGTCCATGCGGGAAGTCGGAGCTCCCTTCCGGGCGTCAGATCAGACGCTTCAGAGCTCCATGCTGGAAGGGAGAGCTCCATGCTGGAAGGGAGAGCTCCATGCTTGATGCCAGAAGTCCATGCGGGAAGTCGGAGCTCCCTTCCGGGCGTCAGATAAGACGCTTCAGAGCTCCATGCTGGAAGGGAGAGCTCCATGCTGGAAGGGAGAGCTCCATGCTTGATGCCAGAGGTCCATGCTTGATGCCAGAGGTCCATGCGGGAAGTCGGAGCTCCCTTCCGGGCGTCAGATCAGACGCTTCAGAGCTCCATGCTGGAAGGGAGAGCTCCATGCTGGAAGGGAGAGCTCCATGCTTGATGCCAGAGGTACATTGCGGGAAGTCGGAGCTCCCTACCGGGCGTCAGATCAGACGCTTCAGAGCTCCATGCTGGAAGGAGATCTCCATGCTGGAAGGGAGAGCTCCATGCTTGATGCCAGAGGTCCATGCTTGATGCCAGAGGTCCATGCGGGAAGTCGGAGCTCCCTTCCGGGCGTCAGATCAGACGCTTCAGAGCTCCATGCTGGAAGGGAGAGCTCCATGCTGGAAGGGAGAGCTCCATGCTTGATGCCAGAAGTCCATGCGGGAAGTCGGAGCTCCCTTCCGGGCGTCAGATAAGACGCTTCAGAGCTCCATGCTGGAAGGGAGAGCTCCATGCTGGAAGGGAGAGCTGTCGGAGCTCCCTTCCGGGCGTCGGATCAGACGCTTCAGAGCTCCATGCTGGAAGGGAGATCTCCATGCTGGAAGGGAGAGCTATCGGAGCTCCCTACCGGGCGTCAGATCAGACGCTTCAGAGCTCCATGCTGGAAGGGAGATCTCCATGCTGGAAGGGAGAGCTCCATGCTGGAAGGGAGAGCTCCATGCTTGATGCCAGAGGTCCATGCTTGATGCCAGAGGTCCATGCTTGATGCCAGAGGTACATTGCGGGAAGTCGGAGCTCCCTTCCGGGCGTCGGATCAGACGCTTCAGAGCTCCATGCTTGATGCCAGAGGTCCATGCTTGATGCCAGAGGTCCATGCTTGATGCCAGAGGTACATTGCGGGAAGTCGGAGCTCCCTACCGGGCGTCAGATCAGACGCTTCAGAGCTCCATGCTGGAAGGGAGATCTCCATGCTGGAAGGGAGAGCTGTCGGAGCTCCCTTCCGGGCGTCGGATCAGACGCTTCAGAGCTCCATGCTGGAAGGGAGATCTCCATGCTGGAAGGGAGAGCTGTCGGAGCTCCTTCCGGGCGTCGGATCAGACGCTTCAGAGCTCCATGCTGGAAGGGAGATCTCCATGCTGGAAGGAGAGCTCCATGCTGGAAGGGAGAGCTCCATGCTTGATGCCAGAGGTCCATGCATGATGCCAGAGGTACATTGCGGGAAGTCGGAGCTCCCTTCCGGGCGTCAGATCAGACGCTTCAGAGCTCCATGCTGGAAGGGAGAGCTCCATGCTGGAAGGGAGAGCTGTCGGAGCTCCCTTCCGGCGTCGGATCAGACGCTTCAGAGCTCCATGCTGGAAGGGAGATCTCCATGCTGGAAGGGAGAGCTGTCGGAGCTCCCTTCCGGGCGTCGGATCAGACGCTTCAGAGC
>NW_026903417.1:0-4177 GCF_024500385.1 Phyllopteryx taeniolatus
ATCATAGATTTTGAAAAGTTAACACACGAGAGAATTTGAGAACTTGCACGCTGCCAAAACTCAGACAAGAGCATGCAAAATCCTCTTGGACCCTCCACATCCTGGTCACCAACTCTTCAGAAAAAGTCATCTTTATTTGCCATGTATGTCCAAAAAACACACAAGGAATTTGGTAGTTGGAGCCACTCTCATACGACAACATTCAATTGACAGAGAACACTTTTGAGACATAAAGACGTTGACAAAAAACAGTCACTGAGCAATTAAGGGTTGCTAGTTATCGTAATGCCGGTTCATTTTTTTTTGACAATTGTGCAAAAAGATGCAGAGTCCTCTAGCATTTAGAGCAGTTCGAAATCAGAATCAGAATCAGAATCAGAATCATCTTTATTTGCCAAGTATGTCCAAAACACACAAGGAATTTGTCTCCGGTAGTTGGAGCCGCTCTAGTACAACAGACAGTCAATTTACAGAACACTTTGAAGACATAAAGACATTGACAAAAAACAACAACAAACAACAATTGTGCAAAAAGATGCAGAGTCCTCAGTTCGAATGACTAATATCGCAATAGTCCGGTGCAATGACCATTGTGCAAAGGGCACTGAGACTTCAAGGAGCGTATGCGGTTTAAAGTGACGAGTAGTGCGATAATCTGGGACAATGGTTGTGCAAATGTTACAGATACTCCTCAATCAGTGTGCAAATGGAGCAGATGCTACTCTGGCATGAGTGGCCACTATATGCAAATAGTGCAGCACGGCGAGACAACTACAGTGAGTGCACGAGTAATACATAATTGGCCCCACAGAAATGTGACAACGAACTCAAGTCAAAAAATTGCCAGCTTGTTGTAATGGAATTGTAAGTTAGCTGTTTAAGAAGTTGATTGCAAGAGGGAAGAAGCTGTTGGAATGTCTACTAGTTCTAGTTTGCATTGATCGGTAGCGCCTACCTGAGGGAAGGAGCTGGAAGAGCTGGTGACCGGGGTGGGGAGGGTCCGAGAGGATTTTGCACGCCCTTGTCTTAGTTCTGGCAGCGTGCAAGTCCTCAAGGGTGGGTAGGGGGGGTACCGACAATCCTTTCAGCAGTTTTGATTGTCCGTTGCAGTCGGAGTTTGTCCTTTTTTGTAGCAGCACCAAACCAGACTGTGATGTAAGAACACAGGACTGATTCGATGACCGCTGTGTAGAACTGTCTCAGCAGCTCCGGTGGCAGGCCATGCTTTCTCAGAAGCCGCAGGAAGTACATCCTCTGCTGGGCCTTTTTGAGGACGGAGTTGATGTTGGTCGCCCACTTCAGCTCCTGGGAGATTGTAATTCCCAGGAACTTGAAGGTCTCGACGGTTGACACAAGGCAGCTGGACAACGTGAGGGGCAGCTGTGGCGAAGGATGCCTCCTGAAGTCCACGATCATCTCTACAGTCTTGAGCGTGTTCAGCTCCAGGTTGTGTCGGCCGCACCACAGCTCCAGCCGCTCCGCTTCCTGTCGATATGCAGACTCGTCACCGTCCTTGATGAGGCCGATGACAGTGGTGTCATCTGCAAACTTCAGGAGTTTGACAGTCGGGTTCGCTGAGGTGCAGTCGTTCGTGTAGAGAGAGAAGAGCAGCGGAGAGAGGACACAACCTTGGGGCGCCCCGGTGCTGATGCTGCGTGTGGATGAGGTGGCCTCCCCCAGCCTGACCTGCTGTGTCCTGCCCGTCAGAAAGCTGTAAATCCACTGGCAGATGGCAGGTGAGACGCTGAGCTGGAGAAGCTTGGATGAAAGGAGTTCAGGGATAATGGTGTTGAACGCTGAGCTGAAGTCCACGAACAGGATCCTCGCGTAGGTCCCTGCACTGTCGAGGTGTTCTAGGAGGAAGTGCAGTCCCATGTTGACTGCATCATCCGCAGATCTGTTCGCTTGGTAGGCAAACTGCAGGGGGTCCAGCAGGGGACCTGTGACACTCTTGAGGTGGTCCAGCACAAGACGTTCAAAGGACTTCATGACCACAGATGTCAAAGCGACAGGCCTGTAGTCATTCAGACCCGAGATTGCAGGTTTCTTGGGGACTGGGATGATGGTGGAGCGTTTGAAACAGGATGGAACTTCGCACATTTCCAGTGATCTGTTGAAGATCTGAGTGAAGACTGGCGCGAGCTGGTCCGCGCAGACTTTGAGGCAGGATGGGGACACGTGGTCGGGGCCTGCCGCTTTGTTAATCTTTTGTTGTTTGAAGATGCGTCTCACATCCTGTTCATGGATGGTTAACGCAGAGGTCAGAGGTGTGATTGTGGTCGCGGGTGCGGCCGGGTTGGTGTGTGGTGTGAAACTGTCCTTTTCAAATCTGCAGTAGAAGGTATTCAAGTCGTTGGCTAGTGTGCTATTGTTCTCAGCTTGGGGGGATCGTCGCTTGTAATTAGTCAGCGACTGGAATGCATGCCAGACTGATTTAGAGTCGTTTGCGCTAAATTGTTTTTCCAACTTTGCTGTATAGATCCTCTTTGCAATGTTAATTTCTTTGGTCAGCTGGTTTCTAGCTCGATTATACAGGGCCCTGTCCCCGCTCTGATATGCGTCCTCCTTAGCATGGCGAAGCTGCTTAAGTTTAGCAGTGAACCACGGCTTATTGTTGTTGAATGTGCGAAATGATTTTGTTGGTACACAGACCTCTTCACAGAAACTGATATAGGATGTGACAGTGTCCGTATATTCATCCAGGCTGACAGCTGAATTTTCAAAGACACTCCAGTCTGTGCAGTCTAAGCAGCTTTGAAGTTCCATCTTGGCTTCATTTGTCCACTTTTTGACTGTTTTCACTGTAGGCTTCGCACATTTAAGTTCTTGCCTGTACGTCGGTATTAAGTGAATTAAGCAGTGATCAGACGAGCCCAAGGCTGCACGAGGTATAGCACGGTATGCGTTTTTTACCGTGGTGTAGCAGTGGTCTAAAGTATTATTTTCCCTGGTAGGACAGTCGATGTGCTGCTTGTATTTAGGGAGTTCGTGGTTGAGTTTAGCTTTGTTAAAGTCCCCGAGAATAATGAGGGGTGAGTCGGGGTGTTTTTTTTCAATTTCGTTGACTTGATCGGCGAGCGTTAGCAATGCGGCGTTCGTGTTAGCTTGAGGCGGAATATAGACGCCAGCGAGAATGAATGATGCGAACTCACGTGGGGAGTAGAATGGTTTACAGTTTAAGAATAGCGACTCCAAATGCGGGCTGCAGTGTGTGCTGAGCACCGTGACGTCCGTACACCATTTTTCGTTGATATAGAGGCATATCCCGCCGCCCTTTGTTTTCCCCGATGATTCCATGTCGCGGTCCGCTCGATGAATGTGGAAACCGGGAAGCATAACAGCGCCATCGGGTACAGCGTCGCAAAGCCAGGTCTCCGTGAAGCACATGGCCGCGGAACGTCCGAAGTCTTTACTGGTCTTTAACAGAAGATGAAGCTCGTCCATTTTGTTGGGTAGGGAGCGTACATTCGCGAGGTGGATCGACGGGAACGCCAATCTGTGTCCTCTCTTGCGGAGTTTCACCTGAATGCCGGCTCGCTTCCCTCTGTGGCGCCGCTTCCGTCTCCATGCGCCGAAAACCGCGGACGCCGCTCCGGTGAGTAACTCGGGGAAAAAACTGAGCGGATATTCGAAAGTTGGTGACAGAAAGTCCGGAGTAGACTCCTTGATGGTTAGCAGGTCTCCCCTTGTGTAAGTGAGTCGTGTAAGGTCTCCAAAGACGGACGAAAAACACAAAAAACACAAAAACAAAGACAATACTAGAGAGCGCGTTACCGAGGCGACCACACTGGTAGGCGCCATCTTGGAAGGATTCAGTGGCAGGACCTGCGAATCAAGTGCAATCGATTTTTAAGGGATGAAACTGCTGTAAAAATGGAGTACTCACAATATTACCCTTTCACTCGGTGCGGTTACTCATCAAGGGGTGATAAGTGAGGGCAGATCGGATTGGCTCCGTAAAACAAAAGGCAGTTAGCACACCTAGGCGAACTCATCTCGACACCGGCTTAACAGCTCCTCGTCTCCTTGCGCGTACGGCGTTGGTGCCGGTAAAGGAAAAAGGGGGGAGCTTGACCCTTTAAACGGAGAGTCGGTCAGGACATTTCTCCCGATTAGTCCTGCGGGTAAGCGAAATCTGACAACAGGTACTCGAAAGACAGAACATCACATTAAAAGC
>NW_026903418.1:0-4154 GCF_024500385.1 Phyllopteryx taeniolatus
GCAAATCTGTACCAGTCAGGGCATGTAACCAACTTTGAATACACATAGCGTTTAGTCCACTAGGACTTGACCTTTCTGGGTTGATTTCTCTCCAACCTCCATAACGTTAAGTTGACTTTCCATCCATCCATCCATTTTCTGAACCCTCTCCTCACTAGGGTCGCGGGCATGCTGGAGCCTATCCCAGCTGTCATCGGGCAGGAGGCGGGGGGTACACCCTGAACTGGTTGCCAGCCAATCGCAGGGGCACCATCGAAACAAACAACCATTCGCACTCACAGTCATGCCTACGGGGCAATTTAGAGTCTCCAATTAATGCATGTTTTTGGGGATGTGGGAGGAAACCGGAGTGCCTCGGAGAAAACCCACGCAGGCACGGGGAGAACATGCAAACTCCACAACAGGCGGGGACGGGGATTGAACCCCGCACCTCAGAACTGTGAGGCTGACGCTCTAACCAGTCGTCCACCGTGCCGCCGTACTAATATATATATATATAGTAATATATTAGATATATGTGTGTATAGATTTTTATTTTTTTTTTACTGTCGGAAAAGGAGATACGGGATGTTTAAAAAAGGTACGTGAAGATTCTGTCTCCTAATAAAGAGATGGTAAGTCATAAGAGAGAGAATGACTGCATTATAATTTAGGTCAACCACCGATAAGAAAACGATTCCACGAGAATCTAAAGTGAAAAAGCTTACAGCACCTGGTATTCCCAGGCGGTCTCCCATCCAAGTACTAACCAGGCCCGCCCCTGCTTAGCTTCCGAGATCGGACGAGATCGGGCGTTCTCAGGGTAGTATGGCCGTAAGCCACATGGTTACCTGAAAAGCAACATTTTATATTTAAAAAATATCAAATTTCGCTTAAAAATATCGAGCGGATCGCGTCATTTTTTATTCTCCAATTGTTGGCTGGTCTATTTTGGAGTTTTTTGTGTGGATGATGCAAACTCATTCTCAACACTACAAATATGTGATCAGATCATAGATTTTGAAAAGTTAACACACGAGAGAATTTGAGAACTTGCACGCTGCCAAAACTCAGACAAGAGCATGCAAAATCCTCTTGGACCCTCCACATCCTGGTCACCAACTCTTCAGAAACAGAGTCATCTTTATTTGCCATGTATGTCCAAAAAACACACAAGGAATTTGGTAGTTGGAGCCACTCTCGTACGACAACAGACAGTCAATTGACAGAGAACACTTTTGAGACATAAAGACGTTGACAAAAAACAGTCACTGAGCAATTTAGGGTTGCTAGCTATCGTAATGCCGGTTCATTTTTTTTGGACAATTGTGCAAAAAGATGCAGAGTCCTCTAGCATTTAGAGCAGTTCGAAAGACTAATATTGCAATAGTCCGGTGCAATGACCATTGTGCAAAGGGCGCCGAGACTTCAAGCGAGTAGTGCGATAATCTGGGACAACGTTTATTGTGCAAATGTAGATTCTCTTCAGTGTGCAATTGGAGCAGATGCTACTAGCATGAGTGGCCAGTATTGGTCAACAACAGATATGCAAATAGTGCAGCGTGGCGAGACTACTACAATGAGTGCACGAGTCATATATAATTGTCTTCTTCCAGCTCCTTCCCCCAGGCAAGTGCTATCGAACAATGCAAACAAAAACTAGCAGACATTCCAACACTTTCGTCCCGCTTACCGTTAACTTCTTAAACAGTTCACTTACAATTGCATTGTAACATGCTGCCAATTTGTCTTGAGATTGTTGTCCCATCTCTGTCGGGCCAATTATACATTATTCGTGCATTCACTGTAGTAGTCTCGCCACTCTGCACAATTTGCATATCTGTTGTTGACCAATACTGGCCACTCATGTGGTTGAGAAGTATCTGCACCATTTGCACAATGGACACTGTTCCAGATTATCGCACTACGATTCGCTTTATACTGCTTAAATTTCTCGAAGTCTCTTCACGTTTTGCAAAATTGTCACTGTACCAGATTATTGCTCGATCAGTCATTTCAAATTGCTCTAAATTGCTAGAGGACTCTGCATCATTTGCACAATTGTCAAAAAATAAAAAATAACACAAAATTTGCATTGACATGACCACATTACCGCTAACCTTTCATTGCTCAGTGATTCTCTGTACTTTGGTCTCATGTGATTATGTCTCCAAAGTATTTTCTGTCAAATGGCTATCCGTTATCGCACGAGAGGGGCTCCAAGTACCGGAGACAAATTCCTTGTATGTTTCTGACATACTCGGCAAATATAGATTCTGATTTTTATTCTGCTGATTCTGATTGAATTTATCTAATCTACTCCTTCTAATACTGCCATTCACTCGACTGTAATGTATTCCTCGGAAGTGGTTCGGGTTCATAAACCGTGGCTTTGAGGTCCACACAATAATGTGCAATAATTACGTATCATTTAAAGATCCATACCTTCGTATCCTTAGCCTCGAGCGAATTAAAAGCACTGATGTGATAAAATCGTGACGTATCACGTGATACTAATATATATATATATATATATATATATATATATGTAGATATATGTGTGTATAGATTTTTTTTTTTTTTTACTGTCGGAAAAGGAGATACGGGATGTTTAAAAAAGGTACGTGAAGATTCTGTCTCCTAATAAAGAGATGGTAAGTCATAAGAGAGAGAATGACTGCATTATAATTTAGGTCAACCACCGATAAGAAAACGATTCCACGAGAATCTAAAGTGAAAAAGCTTACAGCACCTGGTATTCCCAGGCGGTCTCCATCCAAGTACTAACCAGGCCCGCCCCTGCTTAGCTTCCGAGATCGACGAGATCGGGCGTTCTCAGGGTAGTATGGCCGTAAGCCACATGGTTACCTGAAAAGCAACATTTTATATTTAAAAAATATCAAATTTCGCTTAAAAATATCGAGCGGATCGCGTCATTTTTTATTCTCCAATTGTTGGCTGGTCTATTTTGGAGTTTTTTGTGTGGATGATGCAAACTCATTCTCAACACTACAAATATGTGATCAGATCATAGATTTTGAAAAGTTAACACACGAGAGAATTTGAGAACTTGCACGCTGCCAAAACTCAGACAAGAGCATGCAAAATCCTCTTGGACCCTCCACATCCTGGTCACCAACTCTTCAGAAACAGAGTCATCTTTATTTGCCATGTATGTCCAAAAAACACACAAGGAATTTGGTAGTTGGAGCCACTCTCGTACGACAACAGACAGTCAATTGACAGAGAACACTTTTGAGACATAAAGACGTTGACAAAAAACAGTCACTGAGCAATTTAGGGTTGCTAGCTATCGTAATGCCGGTTCATTTTTTTGGACAATTGTGCAAAAAGATGCAGAGTCCTCTAGCATTTAGAGCAGTTCGAAAGACTAATATTGCAATAGTCCGGTGCAATGACCATTGTGCAAAGGGCGCCGAGACTTCAAGCGAGTAGTGCGATAATCTGGGACAACGTTTATTGTGCAAATGTAGATTCTCTTCAGTGTGCAATTGGAGCAGATGCTACTAGCATGAGTGGCCAGTATTGGTCAACAACAGATATGCAAATAGTGCAGCGTGGCGAGACTACTACAATGAGTGCACGAGTCATATATAATTGTCTTCTTCCAGCTCCTTCCCCCAGGCAAGTGCTATCGAACAATGCAAACAAAAACTAGCAGACATTCCAACACTTTCGTCCCGCTTACCGTTAACTTCTTAAACAGTTCACTTACAATTGCATTGTAACATGCTGCCAATTTGTCTTGAGATTGTTGTCCCATCTCTGTCGGGCCAATTATACATTATTCGTGCATTCACTGTAGTAGTCTCGCCACTCTGCACAATTTGCATATCTGTTGTTGACCAATACTGGCCACTCATGTGGTTGAGAAGTATCTGCACCATTTGCACAATGGACACTGTTCCAGATTATCGCACTACGATTCGCTTTATACTGCTTAAATTTCTCGAAGTCTCTTCACGTTTTGCAAAATTGTCACTGTACCAGATTATTGCTCGATCAGTCATTTCAATTGCTCTAAATTGCTAGAGGACTCTGCATCATTTGCACAATGTCAAAAAAATAAAAAATAACACAAAATTTGCATTGACATGACCACATTACCGCTAACCTTTCATTGCTCAGTGATTCTCTGTACTTTGGTCTCATGT
>NW_026903419.1:0-4143 GCF_024500385.1 Phyllopteryx taeniolatus
CGAAGTCACGAGTCCTTGGAAGAGACCTCATCTGAAAGGTGATTCAAAACAACAAACGGCTCGTTGTGTCGATCGTCAGCCACTAGCTCAACTTAAGGGTTCTAAAAGTTCTGCGAAATCAGATAGTGTCGTCATGATTAGAATTAGTCAATAATAGGCCTCGACTGAGCGAACGGACTGCATTCGACGCTCGTGTTTCGTCGCACACGACCTCGAGAGGCTTGGAAGAGACCTCTCTGACTAGGTGGATTCACTACGCTCGAGTGTGTCGAATGTCAGCCTACTAGCTCAAACTTAGGGTTCTAAAAGTTCTGCGAAATCACAGGTCGTCATGTTACAATTTAGTCATCATATGCTACTACTGAGAGCGAACGCATGATCTTGTACGGTCGCGCACGTCATGCGCACGAAGTCCGAGAGGCTTGTGAAGAGAACTCATCGGAAAGGTGTCGTCACAACGATCGATTGTGTCGAACGTCAGCCACTAGCTCAAACTTAAGGGTTCAATAGTTCTGCCGACGATCAGATCGGGTCGTCACGTACAATTTAGTCACATATAGGCCTACGGAACTGGAGCGACGGAATGCTTCGACGGTCGCGCGCTCGGTATCGCGCACGAAGTCCAAGAGGCTTGGAAGAGACTCATCTGAATGGTGGATTCACACGATCGATTGTGTAGAACTGTCGAGCCACTAGCTCAAACTTAAGAGTTCAAAAGGTTTGCGAAATCAGATCGGTCGTCTATGATTAGAATTTAGATCAATAATAGGCTACGCTTGAGCGAGACGGATGCTTCGACGCTCGTGTGCGGCCGCACGACCTCGAGAGGCGTGGAAGAGACTCATCTGAAAGGTGGATTCACTACGATCGATGTGTGTCGATTGTCAGCAACTAGCTCAAACTTAAGGGGTCAAAGGTGTCTGCCGAATTCACATAGTCGTCACGTTATCAATTTAGTCAATTAAAGCCTACTACTGAGCGAAACGGAATGCTTCGACGGTCGCCGCTCGCCCGCACGAAGTCCGAGAGGCTTGGAAGACCTCATCTGAAAGGTGGATTCACAACGATCGGTGTGTCGAACGACGCTACTAGCTCAAACTTAAGGTTCAAAAGTTCTGCCGAAATCACATAGGTCGTCATTTACAATTTAGTCAATAAGGCCTACTACTGGAGCGAAATTGATGCTTTCGAACGGTCGCACGCTCGGCGCACGAGTCAAAGGCTTGGAAGAGGCCTCATCTGAAAGGTGATTCACACGATCGATTGTGTCGACGTCAGCCACTAGTCTCAACTTAAGGTTCAAAGTTCTGCCGAAATCAGATAGTCGTCATGTTAGATTAGTCAATAAAGGCCTACGACTGAGCGAACGGAATGCTTCGACGCTCGTGTTCGGCCGCACGACCTCCGAGAGGCTTGGAAGAGACCTCATCTGAAAGGGGATTCGCACGATCGAGTGTGTCGAACGTCAGCCCACTAGCTCAACTTAAGAGTTCAAAGGTTTGCCGAAATCAATAGGTCGTCATGTTAGAATTTAGTCAATAAAAGGCCTACGACTTGAGCGAAACGGATGCTTCGACGCTCGTGTTTCGCCGCACGACCTCCGAGAGGCTTGAAGAGACCTCATCTGAAGGGGATTCGCAACGATCGATGTGTCGAATGTCAGCCTACTAGCTCAAACTATAAGGGTTCAAAGTTCTGCCGAAATCACATAGGTCGTCACGTTACAAATTAGTCATAAAGGCTACTACTGGAGCGAAACGGAATGCTTCGACGTCGCCGCTCGGCGACGAAGTCCGAGAGCTTGGAAGAGACCTCATCTGAAAGGTGATTCACAACGATCTGAGTGTGTCGAACGACAGCCTACTATGCTCAAACTTAAGGTTCAAAGTTCTGCCGAAATCACATAGGTCGTCATGTTACAATTTAGTCAATAAAGGCCTACTACTTGAGCGAAATTGAATGCTCGACGTTCGCGCTCGGCGAGACGAAGTCCAAGAGCCTTGGAAGAGACGCTCATCTGAAAAGGTGGATTCACAATGATCGATTGTGTCGAACGTCAGCCCACTAGCTCAAACTTAAGGGTTCAAAAGTTCTGCCGAAATCACATAGGTCGTCATGTTGATTTAGTCAATAAAGGCCTACGACTTGAGCGAAACGGATGCTTCGACGGTCGTGTTCGGCCGCACGACCTCCGGAGGCTTGGAAGAGACCTCTCTGAAAGTGGATCACACGATCGAGTGTGTCGAATGTCAGCCTATAGTCAAACTTAGGTTCAAAAGTTCTGCCGAATCACAGGTCGTCATGTTACAATTTGTCAATATAGGCCTACTACTGGAGCGAAACGGAATGCTTCGACGGTCGCGCTCGGCCGCACGAAGTCCGAGAGGCTTGGAAGACACCTCATCTGAAAGGTGGATCACAACGATCGATTGTGTCGAACGTCAGCCTGCTCAACTTAAGGGTTCAAAAGTTCTGCCGAAATCACGATAGGTCGTCAGTTACATTTAGTCATAAAGGCCTACTACTGAGCGAAACGGAATGCTTCGACGCTCGTGTTTCGGCCGCACGACCTCCAGAGGCTTGGAAGAGACCTCATCTGAAAGGTGGATTCACAACGATCGAGTGTGTCGAATGTCAGCCACTAGCTCAAACTTTAAGGGTTCAAAAGTTCTGCCGAAATCACAGGTCGTCATGTTAGAATTTAGTCAATAAAGGCCTACGACTGGAGCGAAACGGAATGCTTCGACGGTCGCCGCTCGGCGCACGAAGTCCGAGAGGCTTGGAAGAGACCTCATCTGAAAGGTGGATTCACAACGATCGAGTGTGTCGAACGACAGCCTACTAGCTCAACTTAAGGGTTCAAAAGTTCTGCGAAATCACGTAGGTCGTCATGTTAGAATTTAGTCAATAAAGGCCTACGACTTGAGCGAAACGGATGCTTCGACGGTCGCCGCTCGGCCCGCACGAACTCGAGAGGCTTGGAAGAGACCTCATCTGAAAGGTGGATTCACAACGATCGAGTGTGTCGAACGTCAGCCCACTAGCTCAAACTTAAGGGTTCAAAGTTCTGCCGAAATCACATAGGTCGTCATGTTACAATTTAGTCAATAAAGGCCTACTACTGGAGCGAAACGGAATGCTTCGACGCTCGTGTTTCGGCCGCACGACTCCGAGAGGCTTGGAAGAGACCTCATCTGAAAGGTGGATTCACAACGATCGAGTGTGTCGAACGTCAGCCACTAGCTCAAATTAAGGGTTCAAAAGTTCTGCGAAATCACAGGTCGTCATGTTACAATTTAGTCAATAATAGGCCTACTACTGGAGCGAAACGGAATGCTTCGACGTCGCGCTCGGCCGCACGAGTCGAGAGGCTTGGAAGAGACCTCATCTGAAAAGGTGGATTCAAACATCGAGTGTGTCGAACGTCAGCCACTAGCTCAAACTTAAGGGTTCAAAAGTTCTGCCGAAATCACATAGGTCGTCATGTTACAATTTAGTCAATAAGGCTACTACTGGAGCGAACTGAATGCTTTGACGGTCGCCGCTCGGCCGCACGAAGTCGAGAGGCTTGGAAGAGACTCATCTGAAAGGTGGATTCACAACGATCGATTGTGTCGAACGTCAGCCCACTAGCTCAAACGTAAGGGTTCAAAAGTTCTGCGAAATCAGCATAGTTCGTCATGTTACAATTTAGTCAATAAGGCCTACGACTGAGCGAAACGGAATGCTTCGACGCTCGTGTTTCGGCCGCACGACCTCCGAGAGGCTGGAAGAGACCTCATCTGAAAGGTGGATTCACAACGATCGAGTGTGTCGAATCGTCAGCCTACTAGCTCAAACTTAAGGTTCAAAAGTTCTGCGAAATCACATAGGTCGTCACTGTTACAATTTAGTCAATAAAGGCCTACTACTGAGCGAATCGGAATGCTTCGACGCTCGTGCTCGGCCGCACGACTCCGAGAGGCCTTGGAAGAGACCTCATCTGAAAGGTGGATTCACAACGATCGAGTGTGTCGAACGTCAGCCTACTAGCTCAAACTTAAGGGTTCAAAAGTTCTGCCGAAATCACATAGGTCGTCATGTTACAATTTAGTCAATAAAGGCCTACTACTTGAGCGAAATTGAATCCTTCGACGGGTCGCC
>NW_026903420.1:0-4131 GCF_024500385.1 Phyllopteryx taeniolatus
GATCGAGTGTGTCGAACGTCAGCCCAGTTGCTCAAACTTAAGGGTTGAAAAGTTCTGCCGAAATCACATAGGTCGTCATGTTACTATTTAGTCAATAAAGTCCTACTACTGGAGCGAAAGCGAATGCTTTGACGGTGGCCTCTCGGGCCGCACGAAGTCCGAGAGGCTTGGAAGAGACCTCATCTGAAAGGTGGATTTACAACGATCGAGTGTGTCGAACGTCAGCCCACTAGCTCAAACTTAAGGGTTCAAAGTTCTGCCGAAATCACAAAGGTCGTCATTTACAATTTAGTCAATAAAGGCCTTCTACTGGAGCGAAATGGAATGCTTCGACGCTCGTGTTTCGGGCCGCACGACCTCCGAGAGGCTTGGAAGAGACCTCAACTGAAAAGGTGGATTCACAACGATCAAGAGTGTCGAACGTCAGCCCACTAGCTCAAACTTAAGGGTTCAAAAGTTCTGCCGAAGTCACATAGGTCGTCATGTTACAATTTAGTCAATAAAGGCCTACTACTGGAGCGAAACTGAATGCTTTGACAGTCGCTGCTCGGACGCACGAAGTCCGAGAGGCTTGGAAGAGATCTCATCTGAAAGGTGGATTTACAACGATCGAGTGTGTCGAACGTCAGCCCACTAGCTCAAACGTAAGTGTTCAAAAGTTCTGCCGAAATCACAAAGGTCGTCATTTTACAATTTAGTCAATAAAGGCCTACTACTGGAGCGAAATGGAATGCTTCGACGCTCGTGTTTCGGCCGCACGACCTCCGAGAGGCTTGGAAGAGACCTCATCTGAAAAGGTGGATTCACAACGATCAAGAGTGTCGAACGTCAGCCCACTAGCTCAAACTTAAGGGTTCAAAACTTCTGCCGAAATCACATTGGTCGCCATGTTACAAATTAGTCAATAAAGGCCTACTTCTGGAGCGAAACTGAATGCTTTGAAGGTCGCCGCTCAGGCCCGCACGAAGTCCGAGAGGCTTGAAGAGACCTCATCTGAAAGGTGGATTCACAACGATCGAGTGTGTCGAATGTCAGCCTACTAGCTCAAACGTAAGTGTTCAAAAGTTCTGCCCGAAATCACATAGGTCGTCATGTTACAATTTAGTCAATAAAGGCCTACTACTGGAGCGAAACGGAATGCTTCGACGCTTGTGTTTTGGCCGCACGACCTCCGAGAGGCTTGAAGAGACCTCATCTGAAAGGTGGATTCACAACGATAGAGTGTGTCGAACGTCAGCCCACTAGCTCAAACTTAAGGGTTCAAAAGTTCTGCCGAAATCACATAGGTTGTCATATTACAATTTAGTCAATAAAGACCTACTCCTGGAGCGAAACTGAATGCTTTGACGGTCGCTGCTCGGACGTACGAAGTCCGAGAGGCTTGGAAGAGACCTCATCGGAAAGGTGGATTCACAACGATCGAGTGTGTCCAACGTCAGCCCACTAGCTCTAACTGAAGGGTTCAAAGGTTCTGCCGAAATCACATAGGTCGTCATGTTACAATTTAGTCAATAAAGGCGTACTCCTGGAGCGAAACTGAATGCAATACGGTCGCCGCTCGCCGCACGAAGTCCGAGAGGCTTGGAAGAGACCTCATCTGAAAGTAGGATTCACAACGATCGAGTGTGTCGAACGTCAGCCCACTAGCTCAAACTTAAGGGTTCAAAAGTTATGCCGAAATCACAAAGGTCGTCATTTAGCAATTTAGTCAATAAAGGCCTACTACTGGAGCGAAATGGATTGCTTCGACGCTCGTGTTTCGGCCGCACGACCTCCGAGAGGCTTGGAAGAGACCTCATCTGAATGGTGGATTCACAACGATCGAGTGTGTCGAATGTCAGCCCACTAGCTCAAACTTAAGGGTTCAAAAGTTCTGCCGAAATCACATAGGTCGTCATGTTCCAATTTAGTCAATAAAGTCCTACTACTGGAGCGAAACTGAATGCTTTGACGGTCGCCTCTCGTCCGCATGAAGTCCGAGAGGCTTGGAAGAGACCTCATCTGAAAGGTGGATTTACAACGATCGAGTGTGTCGAATGTCAGCCTACTAACTCAAATGTAAGTGTTCAAAAGTTCTGCCGAAATCACATAGGTCGTCATGTTACAATTTAGGTCAATAAAGGCCTACTACTGGAGCGAAACGGAATGCTTCGACGCTTGTGTTTTGGCCGCACGACCTCCGAGAGGCTTGGAAGAGACCTCATCTGAATCGTGGATTCACAACGATCGAGTGTGTCGAACGTCAGCCCACTAGCTCAAACTTAAGGGTTCAAAAGTTCTGCCGAAATCACATAGGTCGTCATGTTACAATTTAGTCAATAAAGGCCTACTCCTTGAGCGAAACTGAATGCAATTACGGTCGCCGCTCGGACGTACGAAGTCCGAGAGGCTTGGAAGAGACCTCATCGGAAAGGTGGATTCACAACGATCGAGTGTGTCAAACGTCAGCCCACTAGCTCTAACTTAAGGGTTCAAAGGTTCTGCCGAAATCACATAGGTCGTCATGTTACAATTTAGTCAATAAAGGCGTACTCCTGGAGCGAAATGGAATGCTTCGACGCTCGTGTTTCGGCCGCACGACCTCCGAGAGGCTTGGAAGAGACCTCATCTGAATGGTGGATTCACAACGATCGAGTGTGTCGAACGTCAGCCCACTAGCTCAAACTTAAGGGTTCAAAAGTTCTGCCGAAATCACATAGGTCGTCATGTTCCAATTCAGTCAATAAAGTCCTACTACTGGAGCGAAACTGAATGCTTTGACGGTCGCCTCTCGTCCGCATGAAGTCCGAGAGGCTTGGAAGAGACCTCATCTGAAAGGTGGATTTACAACGATCGAGTGTGTCGAATGTCAGCCTACTAACTCAAATGTAAGTGTTCAAAAGTTCTGCCGAAATCACATAGGTCGTCATGTTACAATTTAGTCAATAAAGGCCTACTACTGGAGCGAAACGGAATGCTTCGACGCTTGTGTTTTGGCCGCACGACCTCCGAGAGGCTTGGAAGAGACCTCATCTGAATGGTGGGATTCACAACGATCGAGTGTGTCGAACGTCAGCCCACTAGGCTCAAACTTAAGGGTTCAAATGTTCTGCCGAAATCACATAGGTCGTCATGTTACAATTTAGTCAATAAAGGCCTACTCCTTGAGCGAAACTGAATGCAATTACGTCGCCGCTCGGACGCACGAAGTCCGAGAGGCTTGGAGAGAGACCTCATCTGAAAGGAGGATTCACAACGATCGAGTGTGTCGAATGTCAGCCTACTAGCTCAAACGTAAGTGTTCAAAAGTTCTTGCCGAAATCACATAGGTCGTCATGTTACAATTTAGTCAATAAAGTCCTACTACTGAGCGAAAGAGAATGCTTTGACGGTCGCCTCTCGGCCGCACGAAGTCCGAGAGGCTTGGAAGAGACCTTATCGGAAAGGTGGGATTCACAACGATCGAGTGTGTCGAATATCAGCCTACTAGCTCAAACGTAAGTGTTCAAAAGTTCTGCCGAAATCACATAGGTCGTCATGTTACAATTTAGTCAAAAAAGGCCTACTACTGGAGCGAAACGGAATGCTTCGACGCTTGTGTTTTGGCCGCACGACCTCCGAGAGGCTTGGAAGAGACCTCATCTGAAAGGTGGATTCACAACGATCGAGTGTGTCGAACGTCAACCCAGTTGCTCAAACTTAAGGGTTGAAAAGTTCTGCCGAAATCACATAGGTCGTCATGTTACAATTTAGTCAATAAAGGCCTACTCCTGGAGCGAAACTGAAAACTTTGACAGTCGCTGCTCGGACACACGAAATCCGAGAGGCTTGGGAGGGACCTCATCTGAAAGGTGGATTCACAACGATCGAGTGTGTCGAACGTCAGCCCAGTAGCTCAAACTTAAGGGTTGAAAAGTTCTGCCGAAATCACATAGGTCGTCATGTTACAATTTAGTCAATAAAGGCCTACTCCTGGAGCGAAACTGAATGCTTTGACAGTCGCTGCTCAGACGCACGAAGTCCGAGAGGCTTGGAAGAGACCTCATCTGAAAGGTGGATTCACAACGATCGAGTGTGTCAAACGTCAGCCCACTAGCTCAAACTTAAGGTTCAAAGTTCTGCCGAAATCACAAAGGTTGTCATTTTACAATT
>NW_026903421.1:0-4130 GCF_024500385.1 Phyllopteryx taeniolatus
CAGTTTCGCTCCAGTAGTAGGCCTTTATTGGACTAAATTGTAACATGACGACCTATGTGATTTCGGCAGACTTTTGAACCCTTAAGTTTGAGCTAGTGGGCTGACGTTCGACACACTCGATCGTTGTGAATCCACCTTTCAGATGAGGTCTCTTCCAAGCCTGTCAGAGGTCGTGCGGCCGACAGCGAGCGTCGAAGCATTCCGTTTCGCTCCAGTAGTAGGCCTTTATTGACTAAATTGTAACATGACGACCTATGTGATTTCGGCAGAACTTTTGAACCCTTAAGTTTGAGCTAGTGGGCTGACGTTCGACACACTCGATCGTTGTGAATCCACCTTCAGATGAGGTCTCTTCCAAGCCTCTCGGAGGTCGTGCGGCCGACCACGAGCGTCGAAGCATTCCGTTTCGCTCCAGTAGTAGGCCTTTATTGACTAAATTGTAACATGACGACCTATGTGATTTCGGCAGAACTTTTGAACCCTTAGTTTGAGCTAGTGGGCTGACGTTCGACACACACGATCGTTGTGAATCCACCTTTCAGATGAGGTCTCTTCCAAGCCTCTCGGAGTTCGTGCGGCCGAACACGAGCTTCGAAAGCATTCGTTCGCTCCAGTAGTAGGCTTTATTGACTAAATTGTAACATGACGACCTATGTGATTTCGGCAGAACTTTGAACCTTAAGTTTGAGCTAGTGGGCTGACGTTCGACACACTCGATCGTTGTGAATCCACTTTCAGATGAGGTCTCTTCCAAGCCTCTCGGAGGTCGATGCGGCGAAACACGAGCGTCGAAGCATTCGTTTCGCTCCAGTAGTAGGCTTTATTGACTAAATTGTAACAAATGACGACTATGTGATTTCGGCAGAACTTTTGAAACCCTTAAGTTTGAGCTAGTGGGCTGACGTTCGACACACTCGATCGTTGTGAATCCACCTTTCAGATGAGGTCTCTTCCAGCCTTCGGATGTCGTGCGGCCGAAACACGAGCGTCGAAGCATTCGTTTCGCTCCAGTAGTAGGCCTTTATTGACTAAATTGTTTAACATGACGAACTATGTGATTTCGGCAGAACTTTTGAACCCTTACGTTTGAGACTAGTGGGCTGACGTTCGACACACTCGATCGTTGTGAATCCACCTTTCAGATGAGGTCTCTTCCTGCCTCTCGGAGGTCGTGCGGCCGAACACGAGGTCGAAGCATTCGTTTCGCTCAGTAGTAGGCCTTTATTGACTAAATTGTAACATGACGACCTATGTGATTTCGCAGACTTTTGAACCCTTAGTTTGAGCTAGTGGGCTGACGTTCGACACACTCGATCGTTGTGAATCCACCTTTCAGATGAGGTCTCTTCCAAGCCTCTCGGAGTTGTCGTGCGGCCGAAACAACGGCGTCGAAGATTCCGTTTCGCTCCAGTAGTAGGCTTTATTGACTAAATTGTAACATGAGTACTATGTGATTTCGGCAGAACTTTTGAACCCTTAGTTTGAGCTAGTGGGCTGACGTTCGACACACTCGATCGTTGTGAATCACCTTTCAGATGAGGTCTCTTCCAAGCTCTCGGATGTCGTGCGTCCGAGCAGCGCTGTCAAGCATTCAGTTTCGCTCCAGAGTAGGCCTTTATTGACTAATTGTAACATGACGACCTATGTGATTTCGGCAGAACTTTGAACCCTTAAGTTTGAGCTACGTGGCTGGACGTTCGACACACTCGATCGTTGTGAATCACTTTCAGATGAGGTCTCTTCAATCCTCTCGGACTTGTCGGCGAGTGCGACCAGTATCGAAGCATTCTGTTTCGTCCAGTAGTAGGCCTTTATTGACAATTGTAACATGACGACCTATGTGATTCGGCAGAACTTTTGACCTTACGTTTGAGCTAGTGGGGCTGACGTTCGACCACTTCGATCGTTGTGAATCCACCTTTCAGATGAGGTCTCTTCCAAGCTCTCGGAGGTCGTGCGCCGAAACCGAGCGTCGAAGCATTCCGTTTCGTCCAGTAGTAGGCTTTATTGATTAAATTGTACAAATGACGACCTTGTGATTTCGGCAGAACTTTTGAACCCTTAAGTTTGAGCTAGTGGGCTGCGTCGACACACTCGATCGTTGTGAATCCACTTTCAGATGAGGTCTCTTCCAAGCCTCGCGGATGTCGTGCGGCCGAAGCACGAGCGTCGACGCATTCAGTTCGCTCAGTGTAGGCCTTTATTGACTAAATTGTACATGACGACCTATGTGATTTCGGCAGAACTTTTTGAACCCTTAAGTTTGAGTTGTGGGCTGACGTTCGACACACTCGATCGTTGTGAATCCACCTTTCAGATGAGGTCTCTTCCAAGCTCTCGGAGGTCGTGCGGCCGAAACAGGAGCGTTCGGAAGCATTCCGTTTCGCTCCAGTAGTAGGCCTTTATTGGACTAAATTGTAAAATGACGACCTTTGTGATTCGGCAGAACTTTTGAACCTTAAGTTTGAGCTAGTGGGGCTGATGTTCGACACACTCGATCGTTGTGATCCACTTTCAGATGAGGTTCTCTTCCAAGCCTCTCGGACTTCGTGCGTCGAGCAGCGCTGTCAAGCATTCAGTTTCGCTCCAGGGTGTAGGCCTTTATTGACTAAATTGTAACATGACGACCTATGTGACTTCGGCAGAACTTTTGAACCCTTAGTTTGAGCTAGTGAGGCTGACATTCGACACACTCGATCGTTGTGAATCCACCTTTCAGATGAGGTCTCTTCCAAGCCTCTCGGATGTCGTGCGGCCGAGTCGGACGACCTCGAAGCATTCGTTTCGCTCCAGTAGTAGGCTTATATAGACTAAATTGTAACATGACGACCTATGTTATTTCGGCCAGAACTTTTGAACCCTTAAGTTTGAGCAGCTGGGCTGACGTTAGACACACTCGATCGTTGTGAATCCACCTTTCAGATGAGGTCTCTTCCAAGCCTCTCGGAGGTCGTGCGGCCCGAAACACAGCGTCGAAGCATTCCGTTTCGCTCCAGTAGTAGGCTTTATTGACTAAATTGTAACATGACGACCTATGTGACTTCGGCAGAACTTTTGAACCCTTAAGTTTGAGCTAGTTGAGGCTGACATTCGACACACTCGATCGTTGTGAACACCTTTCAGATGAGGTCTCTTCAAGCTCTCGGACTGTCGTGCGGACGAGAGCGCGACCGTCACAAGCATTCAGTTTCGCTCCAGTAGTAGGACTTTATTGACTAAATTGTAACATGACGACCTATGTGATTTCGGCAGAAACTTTGAACCTTTAGTTTGACTAGTGGGCGACGTTCGACACACTCGATCGTTGTGAATCCACCTTTCAGATGAGGTCTCTTCCAAGCCTCTCGGAGTCAGCGGCCGACACGAGCGTCGAAGCATTCCGTTTCGCTCAGTAGTAGGCTTTATGACTAATTGTTATGAGACTTGTGATTCGGCAGAACTTTGACCTTAAGTTTGAGCTAGTGGGCTGACGTTCGACACACTCGATCGTTGTGAATCCACTTTCAGATGAGGTCTCTTCAAGCTCTCGCGAGGTCGTGCGGCGCGAAACACGAGCGTCGAGCATTCGTTTCGCTCAGTAGTAGGCGTATTGACTAAATTGTAAATGACGTCCTTTGTGATTTCGGCAGAAACTTTGAACCCTTAAGTTTGAGCTAGTGGGCTGACGTTCGACCACTCGATCGTTGTGAATCACCTTTCAGATGAGGTCTCTTCCAAGCTCTCGGAGGCTCGTGCGTGCCGACACGAGCGTCGAAGCATTCCGTTTCGCTCCAGTAGTAGGCCTTTATTGACTAAAATTGTAAATGAGACCTATGTGATTTCGGCAGAACTTTTGAACCCTTAAGTTTGAGCTAGTGGGCTGACGTGCGACACACTCGATCGTTGTGAATCCACCTTTCAGTTGAGGTCTCTTCAAGCCTCTCGGATTGTGCGTCCGAGCACGAGCGTCGAAGCATTCAGTTTCGCTCCAGTTGTAGGCCTTTATTGACTAATTGTAACATGACGACATATGTGATTTCGGCAGAACTTTTGAACCCTTAAGTTTGAGCTAGTGAGGCTGACATTCGACACACTCGATCGTTGTGAATCCACCTTTCAGATGAGCTCTTCCAGCCTCTCGGACTTCTGCG
>NW_026903422.1:0-4125 GCF_024500385.1 Phyllopteryx taeniolatus
TTTTTGAGTCCCAAAGCTTTGGTTGGAGTTTTACACACATTTGCAGTTTTTTATTGCTTAAAAACGCTTTTCAGCGCCTGCTGTACACGTTTTCTATTTTGACCAATAACTTCAAAAGGATGCTTTCCCAGTAAAATCTCTGGCTATTTAGAGTAGAACTCTCACCTTTATACTAGTTACAGGCAGTTTTTTGAGTCCCAAAGCTTTGGTTGGAGTTTTACACACATTTGCAGTTTTTTATTGCTTAAAAACGCTTTTCAGCGCCTGCTGTACACGTTTTCTATTTTGACCAATAACTTCAAAAGGATGCTTTCCCAGTAAATCTCTGGCTATTTAGAGTAGAACTCTCACCTTTATACTAGTTACAGGCAGTTTTTTGAGTCCCAAAGCTTTGGTTGGAGTTTTACACACATTTGCAGTTTTTTATTGCTTAAAAACGCTTTTCAGCGCCTGCTGTACACGTTTTCTATTTTGACCAATAACTTCAAAAAGGATGCTTTCCCAGTAAAATCTCTGGCTATTTAGAGTAGAACTCTCACCTTTATACTAGTTACAGGCAGTTTTTTGAGTCCCAAAGCTTTGGTTGGAGTTTTACACACATTTGCAGTTTTTTATTGCTTAAAAACGCTTTTCAGCGCCTGCTGTACACGTTTTCTATTTTGACCAATAACTTCAAAAAGGATGCTTTCCCAGTAAAATCTCTGGCTATTTAGAGTAGAACTCTCACCTTTATACTAGTTACAGGCAGTTTTTTGAGTCCCAAAGCTTTGGTTGGAGTTTTACACACATTTGCAGTTTTTTATTGCTTAAAAACGCTTTTCAGGCGCTGCTGTACACGTTTTCTATTTTGACCAATAACTTCAAAAGGATGCTTTCCAGTAAAATCTCTGGCTATTTAGAGTAGAACTCTCACCTTTATACTAGTTACAGGCAGTTTTTTGAGTCCCAAAGCTTTGGTTGGAGTTTTACACACATTTGCAGTTTTTTATTGCTTAAAAACGCTTTTCAGCGCCTGCTGTACACGTTTTCTATTTTGACCAATAACTTCAAAAGGATGCTTTCCCAGTAAAATCTCTGGCTATTTAGAGTAGAACTCTCACCTTTATACTAGTTACAGGCAGTTTTTTGAGTCCCAAAGCTTTGGTTGGAGTTTTACACACATTTGCAGTTTTTTATTGCTTAAAAACGCTTTTCAGCGCCTGCTGTACACGTTTTCTATTTTGACCAATAACTTCAAAAAGGATGCTTTCCAGTAAAATCTCTGGCTATTTAGAGTAGAACTCTCACCTTTATACTAGTTACAGGCAGTTTTTTGAGTCCCAAAGCTTTGGTTGGAGTTTTACACACATTTGCAGTTTTTTATTGCTTAAAAACGCTTTTCAGCGCCTGCTGTACACGTTTTCTATTTTGACCAATAACTTCAAAAAGGATGCTTTCCCAGTAAAATCTCTGGCTATTTAGAGTAGAACTCTCACCTTTATACTAGTTACAGGCAGTTTTTTGAGTCCCAAAGCTTTGGTTGGAGTTTTACACACATTTGCAGTTTTTTATTGCTTAAAAACGCTTTTCAGCGCCTGCTGTACACGTTTTCTATTTTGACCAATAACTTCAAAAAGGATGCTTTCCCAGTAAAATCTCTGGCTATTTAGAGTAGAACTCTCACCTTTATACTAGTTACAGGCAGTTTTTTGAGTCCCAAAGCTTTGGTTGGAGTTTTACACACATTTGCAGTTTTTTATTGCTTAAAAACGCTTTTCAGCGCCTGCTGTACACGTTTTCTATTTTGACCAATAACTTCAAAAAGGATGCTTTCCCAGTAAAATCTCTGGCTATTTAGAGTAGAACTCTCACCTTTATACTAGTTACAGGCAGTTTTTTGAGTCCCAAAGCTTTGGTTGGAGTTTTACACACATTTGCAGTTTTTTATTGCTTAAAAACGCTTTTCAGCGCCTGCTGTACACGTTTTCTATTTTGACCAATAACTTCAAAAAGGATGCTTTCCCAGTAAAATCTCTGGCTATTTAGAGTAGAACTCTCACCTTTATACTAGTTACAGGCAGTTTTTTGAGTCCCAAAGCTTTGGTTGGAGTTTTACACACATTTGCAGTTTTTTATTGCTTAAAAACGCTTTTCAGCGCCTGCTGTACACGTTTTCTATTTTGACCAATAACTTCAAAAAGGATGCTTTCCCAGTCAAAATCTCTGGCTATTTAGAGTAGAACTCTCACCTTTATACTAGTTACAGGCAGTTTTTTGAGTCCCAAAGCTTTGGTTGGAGTTTTACACACATTTGCAGTTTTTTATTGCTTAAAAACGCTTTTCAGCGCCTGCTGTACACGTTTTCTATTTTGACCAATAACTTCAAAAAGGATGCTTTCCCAGTAAAATCTCTGGCTATTTAGAGTAGAACTCTCACCTTTATACTAGTTACAGGCAGTTTTTTGAGTCCCAAAGCTTTGGTTGGAGTTTTACACACATTTGCAGTTTTTTATTGCTTAAAAACGCTTTTCAGCGCCTGCTGTACACGTTTTCTATTTTGACCAATAACTTCAAAAAGGATGCTTTCCCAGTAAAATCTCTGGCTATTTAGAGTAGAACTCTCACCTTTATACTAGTTACAGGCAGTTTTTTGAGTCCCAAAGCTTTGGTTGGAGTTTTACACACATTTGCAGTTTTTTATTGCTTAAAAACGCTTTTCAGCGCCTGCTGTACACGTTTTCTATTTTGACCAATAACTTCAAAAAGGATGCTTTCCCAGTAAAATCTCTGGCTATTTAGAGTAGAACTCTCACCTTTATACTAGTTACAGGCAGTTTTTTGAGTCCCAAAGCTTTGGTTGGAGTTTTACACACATTTGCAGTTTTTTATTGCTTAAAAACGCTTTTCAGCGCCTGCTGTACACGTTTTCTATTTTGACCAATAACTTCAAAAAGGATGCTTTCCCAGTAAAATCTCTGGCTATTTAGAGTAGAACTCTCACCTTTATACTAGTTACAGGCAGTTTTTTGAGTCCCAAAGCTTTGGTTGGAGTTTTACACACATTTGCAGTTTTTTATTGCTTAAAAACGCTTTTCAGCGCCTGCTGTACACGTTTTCTATTTTGACCAATAACTTCAAAAAGGATGCTTTCCCAGTAAAATCTCTGGCTATTTAGAGTAGAACTCTCACCTTTATACTAGTTACAGGCAGTTTTTTGAGTCCCAAAGCTTTGGTTGGAGTTTTACACACATTTGCAGTTTTTTATTGCTTAAAAACGCTTTTCAGCGCCTGCTGTACACGTTTTCTATTTTGACCAATAACTTCAAAAAGGATGCTTTCCCAGTAAAATCTCTGGCTATTTAGAGTAGAACTCTCACCTTTATACTAGTTACAGGCAGTTTTTTGAGTCCCAAAGCTTTGGTTGGAGTTTTACACACATTTGCAGTTTTTTATTGCTTAAAAACGCTTTTCAGCGCCTGCTGTACACGTTTTCTATTTTGACCAATAACTTCAAAAAGGATGCTTTCCCAGTAAAATCTCTGGCTATTTAGAGTAGAACTCTCACCTTTATACTAGTTACAGGCAGTTTTTTGAGTCCCAAAGCTTTGGTTGGAGTTTTACACACATTTGCAGTTTTTTATTGCTTAAAAACGCTTTTCAGCGCCTGCTGTACACGTTTTCTATTTTGACCAATAACTTCAAAAGGATGCTTTCCCAGTAAAATCTCTGGCTATTTAGAGTAGAACTCTCACCTTTATACTAGTTACAGGCAGTTTTTGAGTCCCAAAGCTTTGGTTGGAGTTTTACACACATTTGCAGTTTTTTATTGCTTAAAAACGCTTTTCAGGCGCTGCTGTACACGTTTTCTATTTTGACCAATAACTTCAAAAAGGATGCTTTCCCAGTAAAATCTCTGGCTATTTAGAGTAGAACTCTCACCTTTATACTAGTTACAGGCAGTTTTTTGAGTCCCAAAGCTTTGGTTGGAGTTTTACACACATTTGCAGTTTTTTATTGCTTAAAAACGCTTTTCAGCGCCTGCTGTACACGTTTTCTATTTTGACCAATAACTTCAAAAGGATGCTTTCCCAGTAAAATCTCTGGCTATTTAGAGTAGAACTCTCACCTTTATACTAGTTACAGGCA
>NW_026903423.1:0-4111 GCF_024500385.1 Phyllopteryx taeniolatus
TAAAAAACTGCAAATGTGTGTAAAACTCCAACCAAAGCTTTGGGATTCAAAAAACTGCCTGTAACTAGTATAAAGGTGAGAGTTCTACTCTAAATAGCCAGAGATTTTACTGGGAAAGCATCCTTTGTGAAGTTATTGGTCAAAATAGAAAACGTGTACAGCAGGCGCTGAAAAGCGTTTTTAAGCAATAAAAAACTGCAAATGTGTGTAAAACTCCAACCAAAGCTTTGGGATTCAAAAAACTGCCTGTAACTAGTATAAAGGTGAGAGTTCTACTCTAAATAGCCAGAGATTTTACTGGGAAAGCATCCTTTGTGAAGTTATTGGTCAAAATAGAAAACGTGTACAGCAGCGCTGAAAAGCGTTTTTAAGCAATAAAAAACTGCAAATGTGTGTAAAACTCCAACCAAAGCTTTGGGATTCAAAAAACTGCCTGTAACTAGTATAAAGGTGAGAGTTCTACTCTAAATAGCCAGAGATTTTACTGGAAAGCATCCTTTGTGAAGTTATTGGTCAAAATAGAAAACGTGTACAGCAGGCGCTGAAAAGCGTTTTTAAGCAATAAAAAACTGCAAATGTGTGTAAAACTCCAACCAAAGCTTTGGGATTCAAAAAACTGCCTGTAACTAGTATAAAGGTGAGAGTTCTACTCTAAATAGCCAGAGATTTTACTGGGAAAGCATCCTTTGTGAAGTTATTGGTCAAAATAGAAAACGTGTACAGCAGGCGCTGAAAAGCGTTTTTAAGCAATAAAAAACTGCAAATGTGTGTAAAACTCCAACCAAAGCTTTGGGATTCAAAAAACTGCCTGTAACTAGTATAAAGGTGAGAGTTCTACTCTAAATAGCCAGAGATTTTACTGGGAAAGCATCCTTTGTGAAGTTATTGGTCAAAATAGAAAACGTGTACAGCAGGCGCTGAAAAGCGTTTTTAAGCAATAAAAAACTGCAAATGTGTGTAAAACTCCAACCAAAGCTTTGGGATTCAAAAAACTGCCTGTAACTAGTATAAAGGTGAGAGTTCTACTCTAAATAGCCAGAGATTTTACTGGGAAAGCATCCTTTGTGAAGTTATTGGTCAAAATAGAAAACGTGTACAGCAGGCGCTGAAAAGCGTTTTTAAGCAATAAAAAACTGCAAATGTGTGTAAAACTCCAACCAAAGCTTTGGGATTCAAAAAACTGCCTGTAACTAGTATAAAGGTGAGAGTTCTACTCTAAATAGCCAGAGATTTTACTGGGAAAGCATCCTTTGTGAAGTTATTGGTCAAAATAGAAAACGTGTACAGCAGGCGCTGAAAAGCGTTTTTAAGCAATAAAAAACTGCAAATGTGTGTAAAACTCCAACCAAAGCTTTGGGATTCAAAAAACTGCCTGTAACTAGTATAAAGGTGAGAGTTCTACTCTAAATAGCCAGAGATTTTACTGGGAAAGCATCCTTTGTGAAGTTATTGGTCAAAATAGAAAACGTGTACAGCAGGCGCTGAAAAGCGTTTTTAAGCAATAAAAAACTGCAAATGTGTGTAAAACTCCAACCAAAGCTTTGGGATTCAAAAAACTGCCTGTAACTAGTATAAAGGTGAGAGTTCTACTCTAAATAGCCAGAGATTTTACTGGGAAAGCATCCTTTGTGAAGTTATTGGTCAAAATAGAAAACGTGTACAGCAGGCGCTGAAAAGCGTTTTTAAGCAATAAAAAACTGCAAATGTGTGTAAAACTCCAACCAAAGCTTTGGGATTCAAAAAACTGCCTGTAACTAGTATAAAGGTGAGAGTTCTACTCTAAATAGCCAGAGATTTTACTGGGAAAGCATCCTTTGTGAAGTTATTGGTCAAAATAGAAAACGTGTACAGCAGGCGCTGAAAAGCGTTTTTAAGCAATAAAAAACTGCAAATGTGTGTAAAACTCCAACCAAAGCTTTGGGATTCAAAAAACTGCCTGTAACTAGTATAAAGGTGAGAGTTCTACTCTAAATAGCCAGAGATTTTACTGGGAAAGCATCCTTTGTGAAGTTATTGGTCAAAATAGAAAACGTGTACAGCAGGCGCTGAAAAGCGTTTTTAAGCAATAAAAAACTGCAAATGTGTGTAAAACTCCAACCAAAGCTTTGGGATTCAAAAAACTGCCTGTAACTAGTATAAAGGTGAGAGTTCTACTCTAAATAGCCAGAGATTTTACTGGGAAAGCATCCTTTGTGAAGTTATTGGTCAAAATAGAAAACGTGTACAGCAGGCGCTGAAAGCGTTTTTAAGCAATAAAAAACTGCAAATGTGTGTAAAACTCCAACCAAAGCTTTGGGATTCAAAAAACTGCCTGTAACTAGTATAAAGGTGAGAGTTCTACTCTAAATAGCCAGAGATTTTACTGGGAAAGCATCCTTTGTGAAGTTATTGGTCAAAATAGAAAACGTGTACAGCAGGCGCTGAAAAGCGTTTTTAAGCAATAAAAAACTGCAAATGTGTGTAAAACTCCAACCAAAGCTTTGGATTCAAAAAACTGCCTGTAACTAGTATAAAGGTGAGAGTTCTACTCTAAATAGCCAGAGATTTTACTGGGAAAGCATCCTTTGTGAAGTTATTGGTCAAAATAGAAAACGTGTACAGCAGGCGCTGAAAAGCGTTTTTAAGCAATAAAAAACTGCAAATGTGTGTAAAACTCCAACCAAAGCTTTGGGATTCAAAAAACTGCCTGTAACTAGTATAAAGGTGAGAGTTCTACTCTAAATAGCCAGAGATTTTACTGGGAAAGCATCCTTTGTGAAGTTATTGGTCAAAATAGAAAACGTGTACAGCAGGCGCTGAAAAGCGTTTTTAAGCAATAAAAAACTGCAAATGTGTGTAAAACTCCAACCAAAGCTTTGGGATTCAAAAAACTGCCTGTAACTAGTATAAAGGTGAGAGTTCTACTCTAAATAGCCAGAGATTTTACTGGGAAAGCATCCTTTGTGAAGTTATTGGTCAAAATAGAAAACGTGTACAGCAGGCGCTGAAAAGCGTTTTTAAGCAATAAAAAACTGCAAATGTGTGTAAAACTCCAACCAAAGCTTTGGGATTCAAAAAACTGCCTGTAACTAGTATAAAGGTGAGAGTTCTACTCTAAATAGCCAGAGATTTTACTGGGAAAGCATCCTTTGTGAAGTTATTGGTCAAAATAGAAAACGTGTACAGCAGGCGCTGAAAAGCGTTTTTAAGCAATAAAAAACTGCAAATGTGTGTAAAACTCCAACCAAAGCTTTGGGATTCAAAAAACTGCCTGTAACTAGTATAAAGGTGAGAGTTCTACTCTAAATAGCCAGAGATTTTACTGGGAAAGCATCCTTTGTGAAGTTATTGGTCAAAATAGAAAACGTGTACAGCAGGCGCTGAAAAGCGTTTTTAAGCAATAAAAAACTGCAAATGTGTGTAAAACTCCAACCAAAGCTTTGGGATTCAAAAAACTGCCTGTAACTAGTATAAAGGTGAGAGTTCTACTCTAAATAGCCAGAGATTTTACTGGGAAAGCATCCTTTTGTGAAGTTATTGGTCAAAATAGAAAACGTGTACAGCAGGCGCTGAAAAGCGTTTTTAAGCAATAAAAAACTGCAAATGTGTGTAAAACTCCAACCAAAGCTTTGGGATTCAAAAAACTGCCTGTAACTAGTATAAAGGTGAGAGTTCTACTCTAAATAGCCAGAGATTTTACTGGAAAGCATCCTTTGTGAAGTTATTGGTCAAAATAGAAAACGTGTACAGCAGGCGCTGAAAAGCGTTTTTAAGCAATAAAAAACTGCAAATGTGTGTAAAACTCCAACCAAAGCTTTGGGATTCAAAAAACTGCCTGTAACTAGTATAAAGGTGAGAGTTCTACTCTAAATAGCCAGAGATTTTACTGGGAAAGCATCCTTTTTGAAGTTATTGGTCAAAATAGAAAACGTGTACAGCAGGCGCTGAAAAGCGTTTTTAAGCAATAAAAAACTGCAAATGTGTGTAAAACTCCAACCAAAGCTTTGGGATTCAAAAAACTGCCTGTAACTAGTATAAAGGTGAGAGTTCTACTCTAAATAGCCAGAGATTTTACTGGAAAGCATCCTTTGTGAAGTTATTGGTCAAAATAGAAACGTGTACAGCAGGCGCT
>NW_026903424.1:0-4085 GCF_024500385.1 Phyllopteryx taeniolatus
AAACTGCAAATGTGTGTAAAACTCCAACCAAAGCTTTGGGACTCAAAAAACTGCCTGTAACTAGTATAAAGGTGAGAGTTCTACTCTAAATAGCCAGAGATTTTACTGGGAAAGCATCCTTTTTGAAGTTATTGGTCAAAATAGAAAACGTGTACAGCAGGCGCTGAAAAGCGTTTTTAAGCAATAAAAAACTGCAAATGTGTGTAAAACTCCAACCAAAGCTTTGGGACTCAAAAAACTGCCTGTAACTAGTATAAAGGTGAGAGTTCTACTCTAAATAGCCAGAGATTTTACTGGGAAAGCATCCTTTTGAAGTTATTGGTCAAAATAGAAAACGTGTACAGCAGGCGCTGAAAAGCGTTTTTAAGCAATAAAAAACTGCAAATGTGTGTAAAACTCCAACCAAAGCTTTGGGACTCAAAAAACTGCCTGTAACTAGTATAAAGGTGAGAGTTCTACTCTAAATAGCCAGAGATTTTACTGGGAAAGCATCCTTTTGAAGTTATTGGTCAAAATAGAAAACGTGTACAGCAGGCGCTGAAAAGCGTTTTTAAGCAATAAAAAACTGCAAATGTGTGTAAAACTCCAACCAAAGCTTTGGGACTCAAAAAACTGCCTGTAACTAGTATAAAGGTGAGAGTTCTACTCTAAATAGCCAGAGATTTTACTGGGAAAGCATCCTTTTTGAAGTTATTGGTCAAAATAGAAAACGTGTACAGCAGGCGCTGAAAAGCGTTTTTAAGCAATAAAAAACTGCAAATGTGTGTAAAACTCCAACCAAAGCTTTGGGACTCAAAAAACTGCCTGTAACTAGTATAAAGGTGAGAGTTCTACTCTAAATAGCCAGAGATTTTACTGGGAAAGCATCCTTTTGAAGTTATTGGTCAAAATAGAAAACGTGTACAGCAGGCGCTGAAAAGCGTTTTTAAGCAATAAAAAACTGCAAATGTGTGTAAAACTCCAACCAAAGCTTTGGGACTCAAAAAACTGCCTGTAACTAGTATAAAGGTGAGAGTTCTACTCTAAATAGCCAGAGATTTTACTGGGAAAGCATCCTTTTTGAAGTTATTGGTCAAAATAGAAAACGTGTACAGCAGGCGCTGAAAAGCGTTTTTAAGCAATAAAAAACTGCAAATGTGTGTAAAACTCCAACCAAAGCTTTGGGACTCAAAAAACTGCCTGTAACTAGTATAAAGGTGAGAGTTCTACTCTAAATAGCCAGAGATTTTACTGGGAAAGCATCCTTTTTGAAGTTATTGGTCAAAATAGAAAACGTGTACAGCAGGCGCTGAAAAGCGTTTTTAAGCAATAAAAAACTGCAAATGTGTGTAAAACTCCAACCAAAGCTTTGGGACTCAAAAAACTGCCTGTAACTAGTATAAAGGTGAGAGTTCTACTCTAAATAGCCAGAGATTTTACTGGGAAAGCATCCTTTTTGAAGTTATTGGTCAAAATAGAAAACGTGTACAGCAGGCGCTGAAAAGCGTTTTTAAGCAATAAAAAACTGCAAATGTGTGTAAAACTCCAACCAAAGCTTTGGGACTCAAAAAACTGCCTGTAACTAGTATAAAGGTGAGAGTTCTACTCTAAATAGCCAGAGATTTTACTGGGAAAGCATCCTTTTGAAGTTATTGGTCAAAATAGAAAACGTGTACAGCAGGCGCTGAAAAGCGTTTTTAAGCAATAAAAAACTGCAAATGTGTGTAAAACTCCAACCAAAGCTTTGGGACTCAAAAAACTGCCTGTAACTAGTATAAAGGTGAGAGTTCTACTCTAAATAGCCAGAGATTTTACTGGGAAAGCATCCTTTTTGAAGTTATTGGTCAAAATAGAAAACGTGTACAGCAGGCGCTGAAAAGCGTTTTTAAGCAATAAAAAACTGCAAATGTGTGTAAAACTCCAACCAAAGCTTTGGGACTCAAAAAACTGCCTGTAACTAGTATAAAGGTGAGAGTTCTACTCTAAATAGCCAGAGATTTTACTGGGAAAGCATCCTTTTGAAGTTATTGGTCAAAATAGAAAACGTGTACAGCAGGCGCTGAAAAGCGTTTTTAAGCAATAAAAAACTGCAAATGTGTGTAAAACTCCAACCAAAGCTTTGGGACTCAAAAAACTGCCTGTAACTAGTATAAAGGTGAGAGTTCTACTCTAAATAGCCAGAGATTTTACTGGGAAAGCATCCTTTTTGAAGTTATTGGTCAAAATAGAAAACGTGTACAGCAGGCGCTGAAAAGCGTTTTTAAGCAATAAAAAACTGCAAATGTGTGTAAAACTCCAACCAAAGCTTTGGGACTCAAAAAACTGCCTGTAACTAGTATAAAGGTGAGAGTTCTACTCTAAATAGCCAGAGATTTTACTGGGAAAGCATCCTTTTGAAGTTATTGGTCAAAATAGAAAACGTGTACAGCAGGCGCTGAAAAGCGTTTTTAAGCAATAAAAAACTGCAAATGTGTGTAAAACTCCAACCAAAGCTTTGGGACTCAAAAAACTGCCTGTAACTAGTATAAAGGTGAGAGTTCTACTCTAAATAGCCAGAGATTTTACTGGGAAAGCATCCTTTTGAAGTTATTGGTCAAAATAGAAAACGTGTACAGCAGGCGCTGAAAAGCGTTTTTAAGCAATAAAAAACTGCAAATGTGTGTAAAACTCCAACCAAAGCTTTGGGACTCAAAAAACTGCCTGTAACTAGTATAAAGGTGAGAGTTCTACTCTAAATAGCCAGAGATTTTACTGGGAAAGCATCCTTTTGAAGTTATTGGTCAAAATAGAAAACGTGTACAGCAGGCGCTGAAAAGCGTTTTTAAGCAATAAAAAACTGCAAATGTGTGTAAAACTCCAACCAAAGCTTTGGGACTCAAAAAACTGCCTGTAACTAGTATAAAGGTGAGAGTTCTACTCTAAATAGCCAGAGATTTTACTGGGAAAGCATCCTTTTGAAGTTATTGGTCAAAATAGAAAACGTGTACAGCAGGCGCTGAAAAGCGTTTTTAAGCAATAAAAAACTGCAAATGTGTGTAAAACTCCAACCAAAGCTTTGGGACTCAAAAAACTGCCTGTAACTAGTATAAAGGTGAGAGTTCTACTCTAAATAGCCAGAGATTTTACTGGGAAAGCATCCTTTTTGAAGTTATTGGTCAAAATAGAAAACGTGTACAGCAGGCGCTGAAAAGCGTTTTTAAGCAATAAAAAACTGCAAATGTGTGTAAAACTCCAACCAAAGCTTTGGGACTCAAAAACTGCCTTTAACTAGTATAAAGGTGAGAGTTCTACTCTAAATAGCCAGAGATTTTACTTGGAAAGCATCCTTTTTGAAGTTATTGGTCAAAATAGAAAACGTGTACAGCAGGCGCTGAAAAGCGTTTTTAAGCAATAAAAAACTGCAAATGTGTGTAAAACTCCAACCAAAGCTTTGGGACTCAAAAAACTGCCTGTAACTAGTATAAAGGTGAGAGTTCTACTCTAAATAGCCAGAGATTTTACTGGGAAAGCATCCTTTTGAAGTTATTGGTCAAAATAGAAAACGTGTACAGCAGGCGCTGAAAAGCGTTTTTAAGCAATAAAAAACTGCAAATGTGTGTAAAACTCCAACCAAAGCTTTGGGACTCAAAAAACTGCCTGTAACTAGTATAAAGGTGAGAGTTCTACTCTAAATAGCCAGAGATTTTACTGGGAAAGCATCCTTTTGAAGTTATTGGTCAAAATAGAAAACGTGTACAGCAGGCGCTGAAAAGCGTTTTTAAGCAATAAAAAACTGCAAATGTGTGTAAAACTCCAACCAAAGCTTTGGGACTCAAAAAACTGCCTGTAACTAGTATAAAGGTGAGAGTTCTACTCTAAATAGCCAGAGATTTTACTGGGAAAGCATCCTTTTTGAAGTTATTGGTCAAAATAGAAAACGTGTACAGCAGGCGCTGAAAAGCGTTTTTAAGCAATAAAAAACTGCAAATGTGTGTAAAACTCCAACCAAAGCTTTGGGACTCAAAAAACTGCCTGTAACTAGTATAAAGGTGAGAGTTCTACTCTAAATAGCCAGAGATTTTACTGGGAAAGCATCCTTTTGAAGTTATTGGTCAAAATAGAAAACG
>NW_026903425.1:0-4072 GCF_024500385.1 Phyllopteryx taeniolatus
GCTCCAGTAGTAGGCCTTTATTGCCTAAATTGTAACATGAGGACCTCTGTGAATTTGGCGGACTTTTAGGGTGCTTAATTTTGAAACTGTGGGCTAAGATTTGAAAGAAACGATCGGTGGGAATCCAGCTTTCAGGGGAGGCCACCCCCGAGTCTCTGGACGGTTGTGGAGCCGAGCGGCGCCCGTCCAAACATTAAGTTTCGCTCCAGGAGTAGGCCTTTATTGCCTAAATTGTAACATGAGGACCTCTGTGAATTTGGCGCGACTTTTAGGGTGCTTAATTTCAAACTAGTGGGCTAAGATTTGACACAAACGATCGGTGGGAATCCAGCTTTCAGGGAGGCCACCCCCGAGTCTCTGGACGGTTGTGGGGCCGAGCGGCGCCGTCCAAAACATTCAGTTTCGCTCCAGTAGTAGGCCTTTATTGCCTAAATTGTAACATGAGGACCTCTGTGAATTTGGCGCGACTTTTAGGGTGCTTAATTTCAAACTAGTGGGCTAAGATTTGAAACAAACGATCGGTGGAATCCAGCTTTCAGGGGAGGCCACCCCGAGTCTCTGGACGGTTTGTGGGGCCGAGCGGCGACCGTCTAAACATTCAATTTCGCTCCAGTAGTAGGCCTTTATTGCCTAAATTGTAACATGAGGACCTCTGTGAATTTGGCGGACGTTTTATGGGTGCTTAATTTTCGAACTAGTGGGCTAAGATTTGAAAGAAACGATCGGTGGGAATCCAGCTTTCAGGGGAGGCCACCCCCGAGTCTCTGGACGGTTGTGGGGCCGAGCGGCGCCCGTCCAAACATTCAGTTTCGCTCCAGGAGTAGGCCTTTATTGCCTAAATTGTAACATAAGGACCTCTCTGAATTTGGTGCGACTTTTAGGGTGCGTAATTTCAAACTAGTGGGCTAAGATTTGAAACAAACGATTGGTGGGAATCCAGCTTTCAGGGGAGGCCTACCCCGAGTCTCTGGACGGTTTTGGGGCCGAGCGGCGACCGTCTAAACATTAAGTTTCGCTCCAGGAGTAGGCCTTTATTGCCTAAATTGTAACATAAGGACCTCTCTGAATTTGGTGCGACTTTTAGGGTGCGTAATTTCAAACTAGTGGGCTAAGATTTGAAACAAACGATTGGTGGGAATCCAGCTTTCAGGGGAGGCCTACCCCGAGTCTCTGGACGGTTTTGGGGCCGAGCGGCGACCGTCTAAACATTCAATTTCGCTCCAGTAGTAGGCCTTTATTGCCTAAATTGTAACATGAGGACCTCTGTGAATTTGGCGAGACTTTTAGGGTGCTTAATTTTGAACTCGTGGGCTAAGATTTGAAAGAAACAATCGGTGGGAATCCAGCTTTCAGGGGAGGCCACCCCCGAGTCTCTGGACGGTTGTGGAGCCGAGCGGCGCCCGTCCAAACATTAAGTTTCGCTCCAGGAGTAGGCCTTTATTGCCTAAATTGTCACATGACGACCTTTGTGATTTTGGCAGGACTTATGAGTGCTTAAGTTTGAGCCAGTGGGCTGACGTTCGACACACTCGATAGGTGTGAATCCACCTTTCAGCGGAGGCAACCCCCGAGTCTCTGGACGGTTGTGGGGCCGAGCGGCGCCCGTCCAAACATTAAGTTTCGCTCCAGGAGTAGGCCTTTATTGCCTAAATTGTAACATGACGACCTTTGTGATTTTGGCAGGACTTTTGAGTGCTTAAGTTTGAGCCAGTGGGCTGGACGTTCGACACACTCGATAGGTGTGAATCCACCTTCAGCGGGAGGCCACCCCGAGTCTCTGGACGGTTTTGGGGCCCGAGCGGCGACCGTCTAAACATTCAATTTCGCTCCAGTAGTAGGCCTTTATTGCCTAAATTGTAACATGAGGAACCCTGTGAATTTGGCGGCCACTTTAGGGTGCTTAGTTTCAAACTAGTGGGCTAAGATTTGAAACAAACGATCGGTGGAATCCCAGCTTTCATGGGAGGCCACACCCTAGTCTCTGGACGGTTGTGGGGCCGAGCGGCGGACCGTCAAAACATTCAGTTTCACTCCAGTAGTAGGCCTTTATGTCTAAATTGTAACATAAGGACCTCTCTGAATTTGGTGCGACTTTTAGGGTGCGTAATTTCAAACTAGTGGGCTAAGATTTGAAACAAACGATTGGTGGGAATCCAGCTTTCAGGGGAGGCCTACCCCGAGTCTCTGGACGGTTTTGGGGCCGAGCGGCGACCGTCTAAACATTCAATTCGTAGCTCCAGTAGTAGGCCTTTATTGCCTAAATTGTAACATGAGGACCTCTGTGAATTTGGTGAGACTTTTTAGGGTGCTTAATTTTGAACTCGTGGGCTAAGATTTGAAAGAAACAATCGGTGGGAATCCAGCTTTCAGGGGAGGCCACCCCCGAGTCTCTGGACGGTTGTGGAGCCGAGCGGGCGCCCGTCCAAACATTTAAGTTTCGCTCCAGGACTAGGCCTTTATTGACTAAATTGTCACATGACGACCTTTGTGATTTTGGCAGGACTTATGAGTGCTTAAGTTTGAGCCAGTGGGCTGACGTTCGACACACTCGATAGGTGTGAATCCACCTTTCAGCGGAGGCAACCCCCGAGTCTCTGGACGATTGTGGGGCCGAGCGGCGCCCGTCCAAACATTAAGTTTCGCTCCAGGAGTAGGCCTTTATTGCCTAAATTGTAACATGAGGAACCCTGTGAATTTGGCGCCACTTTTAGGGTGCTTAGTTTCAAACTAGTGGGCTAAGATTTGAAAGAAACGATCGGTGGGAATCCAGCTTTCAGGGGAGGCCACTCCCGATTCTCTGGACGGTTGTGGGGCCGAGCGGCGATCGTCTAAACATTCAATTTCGCTCCAGTAGTAGGCCTTTATTGCCTAAATTGTAACATGAGGACCCCTGTGAATTTGGCGGCACTTTTAGGGTGCTTAATTTCAAACTAGTGGGCTAAGATTTGAAACAAACGATCGATGGGAATCCAGCTTTCATGGGAGGCCACCTCCGAGTCTCTGGACGGTTGTGGGGCCGAGCGGCGACCGTCAAAATATTCAGTTTCACTCCAGTAGTAGGCCTTTATTGTCTAAATTGTAACATAAGGACCTCTCTGAATTTGGTGCGACTTTTAGGGTGCGTAATTTCAAACTAGTTGGCTAAGATTTGAAAAAAAAACGATTTGTGGGAATCCAGCTTTCAGGGGAGGCCTACCCCGAGTCTCTGGATGATTTTGGGGCCGAGCGGCGACCGTCTAAGCATTCAATTTCGCTCCAGTAGTAGGCCTTTATTGCCTAAATTGTAACATGAGGACCTCTGTGAATTTGGCGAGACTTTTAGGGTGCTTAATTTTGAACTCGTGGGCTAAGATTTGAAAGAAACAATCGGTGGGAATCCAGCTTTCAGGGGAGGCCTACCCCGAGTCTCTGGACGGTTGTGGGGCCGAGCGGCGAGCGTCAAAGCACTCCGTTTCGCTCAAGTAGTAGGCCTTTATTGCAAATTGTCACTAGACTTTGATTTGGCACTTTTAGTGCTAATGCAGTGGGTGATCGACCACTGATGTGATCACTTTCGCCCGAGTCTTGGCTTTGGGGCGAGCGGGGGTCAAACATTTTCGAGTAGGCTTTATTGCTAAATTCATGAGGACCCTGTGATGGCGTGACGTTTAGGGTGCTTAATTTCGACTGTGGGCTAGATTTGAAAGAAACGATCGGTGGGAATCCAGCTTTCAGGGGAGGCAACCCCGAGTCTCTGGACGGTTGTGGGGCCGAGCGGCGCCGTCCAAACATTAAGTTTCGCTCCAGGAGTAGGCCTTTATTGCCTAAATTGTAACATGAGGACCTCTGTGATTTTGGCGCGACTTTTAGGGTGCGTAATTTCAAACTAGTGGGCTAGATTTGAAACAAACGATTGGTGGGAATCCAGCTTTCAGGGGAGGCCACCCCGAGTCTCTGGACGGTTTTGGGGCCGAGCGGCGACCGTCTAAACATTCAATTTCGCTCCAGTAGTAGGCCTTTATTGCCTAAATTGTAACATGAGGACCTCTGTGAATTTGGCGACTTTTAGGGTGCTTATTTCAAACTGTGGGCT
>NW_026903426.1:0-157502 GCF_024500385.1 Phyllopteryx taeniolatus
CCTGATGTCCATCCATCCATCCATTTTCTACCGGATATCCGAGGTTCTGTCGCGGGGGCATAGCACCCTTTAGCAGAGACCCCCAAGACTTCCCCTCTCCCACAACTTCATCCAGTTCTTCCGGGATCCGTGCGTTCCCCAGGCCAGCCGAGAAGACATAGTCTCTCCAACCGTGTCCTGGACGTCCCCGGGGGTCTCCGTCCGGTGGACGTTCCCAGAACAGTCTCTCCAGGGATGACTTCCCGGCGAGGCTTGCGAATCAGATGCCCCATGCCATCCTCATCTGGCTCCTCTCATGCGATGAGCATCGGCTATACTTGAGCTCTTCCCAGATCACCGAGCTTCGTCACACTATCTCTAAGGAGAGCCCGAATACCCTGCGGAGAAACTCATATCGCCGCTTGCATCCAGATCTCATTACTTTCGGCACAGACCGCCTACAGCTCGTGACCATAGTTGTGAGGGTAGGACGTAGATTCGCCCTTTCGCGTAGCTCTTCTTTACCATCAACGAACGATACAAAGTGCGCATCACTAGCAGACGCTGCCCGATCCGCTCTAGTTGATTTCCCGTATCCATCTTCCCTCTCTCTTCAACAAGACTATAAGGTACTTGAACACCTGTCCTCAGGCCTCCTGCTCCGCGTTCTTTTCTGCTCTCTGCGCTCCTCCACCTTGGGACAACAGAATCTGCGCAGATCTCAGCCCCGACCTGGAGAGGGCACGCACACCCTTTTCGACGGAGGACCATGTTCTCAGATTTGGAGGTGCTCATTCTCATCCCGCAGACAGCGTTCACACTCTGGGGTTGCGTACTGCTTACCAGTGTAGAGTTGGAGATGTGCACGGCTTCGATGAAGCGAACATACCACATGTCCTCTGCACAAAAGAGAGCAGCTGCAATACTGAGCATCCAAACCTGACCCCTCTACGCCTCGGCTGCGCCTAGAAATTCTGTCCTGAAAGTTATAAGAACAGAATCGTGACAAAGAGCAGCCTTATGGAGTCCCAACCTCGGACCGGAACGAGTCTGACTTACTTCCGCCAATGCGGAACAAACTCTGACATAAACACTGTCGTGGGACAGGACTCGAACAAGCTTATCGGTACCACCCCAACTCGAAGTCAGCTACAGGACTCCCCGAGGTACACGGTTGAACGCCTTTCCAAGTACACAAACACTTGTAGACTGGTTGGCAAACTCCCATCGACCCTCGAGGACCCTCCGCGAGGGTACAGAGATGGTCCACCATTCCATGGCCAGACAAAAAACACACATGCTCCTCCTCTGAATCTAAGATTCACTTCACGATGAACTCCTCCTCCTCGTCCAGCACCCCCGAATAGACCTTATCAGGGAAACTGAGGAAATGTATCCCCCTGTAGTTGAACACAACCCTCTGCTCCCCCCTTCTTTAAAAAGTGGGGACCACCACCCCAAGTTCCCCTGTTGCCAATCCAGAGGCACTGTCCCCGAAGTCCACGGCGATTTGCAGAGTGTTTCAACCAGGCCAGCCCCACAACATCCAATGACCTTAGGAACCCGGCGAATCTCATCCCACCCCCTGGGGCCTTGCCACCGATGAGCTTATTTACTACCTACCCGCTGACCTCAACCCCAGAGAATAGGAGAGCCGCCTCTGTTCTTCCTCAGGGAAGCTTGAGAGGAGTCTTCGTAGTGTTCTCCCCACCGACTCACAACGCCGAATGAGGTCAGCATGCGCCCCATCCCCACTATACACATGTTGCGTGTGCTGCTTCCCCCTCCTGAACGGGCGGATGGTGGAACAGAATTTTCCTCGAAGAGCCGTCCTGAAGTCTTTCTTCCATGGCCCTCACCTGAACTCCTCCCATGTCAGAATTTTTGCTTCAGTGACCACCAAAGCTTCATCCCGCTTGGCCAGCCGGTACCCATCAGCTGCCTCAGGATCCCACAGACAAAATGACCCGATAGGACTCCTCTTCAGCTTGACCATCCTCAACCGTTGGTGTCCACACTACGAGTTCAGGATTGCCGTCACGAAAGGCACGACCACCTTACGGCCACAGCTCCGCTCGGTCGCCTCAGCAATGGAAGCGCGGAACATGGTCCACTCGGACACACGATTATTTTTCCCCCACCTCCACCCGGACATGACCAAAGTTCTGCTGGTCTGAGGTGGGAGTTGAAACACCTTCTGGCAGGGGATCTGCCAGGAGACGTTCCAGCAGACACAATAACAGTTGGCCTGCCCACGTCCGGTATCGGCATCTTTGCCCACCATCGGAGCCAAACTCACCCACAGGTGGTGAACAGTTGAGCAGCTCTGCCCCTCTCTCACCAGAGTGGTCCCAAGACATGTGCCGCAAGTCCGATGACACGACCACCAAGCTCCATCATCTAACTGGACTGGTGTTGTGATAACTAAGAGATTTTTTTTTAAAGAATTTTTGAAATCCGTGATCATGACAGTGAAATATACCAATTTCAAAAGTCTTTTATTTTGAAATGCCACATCAGATTTGGATGGGACCTCTTTTGTTGGAGACTTGGGGAGGTGTAGTGTCCACCAGAACTGGACTGGTGTTGTGATAACTAAGAGATTTTTTTAAAAGAATGATTGAAATCCGTGATCATGACAGTGAATTATACCAAATTCAAGAGTCTTTTATTTTGAAATGCCACATCAGATTTGGATGGGACCTCTTTTGTTGGAGACTTGGGGTGGTGTCGTGCCCCCCAGAACTGGACTGGTGTTGTGATAACCATTAAAAAGATTTAGACTTGGTAGCCGAAAAACCTTTTCTCATTAAAGAGATTTAACAATTTTTTTCAGTCAGGGGTAATGAAAGCAACATATGCAGTTTTCAGAATTTTTTATTTTGAAATACAATATCAGATCTTCATCAAACCTCTTTTTGTGGAGTCCTTGGTGGTCTGTCACACAGATCTGGACTTGTCTTGCGATACCAATGGGATTATGTTTGGGTGGCTTTGGCTCAGTAGGTAGAACAGGTTCGAATGCCTGCTACGACTGTCCGCATGTCGAAGTGTCCTTGGCCAAGACACTGAACCCTAATTTGCTCCCAGTGGTCCTAGCAGTGCCTCGCATGGCAGCAGTCGCCCATTGGTTTATGAATGTGTGTGTGAATGTGAGGCTTTGTAAAACGCTTTGGGCACTGTGATGATGTAGATAAAGCGCTATATAAGTGGAGTCCATTACCATTTATTTTTCCTAAGATATCAAATAAAGTACATTTTTTATGTATGTATGTAATGTATTTCAAGATTCAAATTAACTAAGCCGGTTGCATTCCTAAACCGAAGAGCACTGATGTCCGTATTATTGGGAAGCTTTTATTTTGAAGGTGGCTTCGCCGCGAGTTGGCGACCTATTACCGTAATGCCTAGTATGAACAAAATTAGGGGCGGCTGGCTTGACTGCTACTTTTCGAGTGGAGGCTGGCTTGACCGCAGTCCAGTGTTTGTTGTTTAAAGGTTGTTAGCTTAGTTAGCTCGGTCCCACCGTCATAGTTACAAAGTCAAAATCACTGCATGGTTGCAATTTCAGCAAGTGCTGGCGATCATATGCTAAATTACTTTGGATATTGACTATATTTGGTGTTGTAGGCAAAGTATTTTGGTGAAAATATAAATGACTGTCTCAAGCAGCAGCCAATGCCCTCACTGGCATCTTTGAGCGCCGACTCTTTGTTATGCCCCCAAACGTCTCCACCTTTTTTTTTTTTTTTTTTTTAAAGGCAGTCAATTCAACTTAATGTTTGACCAGCTGGCTAAACTGTTAAATTAGGTCACCTGTCTTTGAGTTTTGTAGTGACAGATGAAGTTAAACATTGTTGTTGTTGTCTTTAATGCACATGTTCCAAACCATGCAGGTTGTAATCCTCTTTTTGCAGACTTCATCGACAACATAATCCTTGAATCCAAATTATCTTTGGAGCTCCTTCCATCGTTGGTCATGCAGGTAGCTACGTCACACTGGCAGGTGTGCATGAATGCAGACTTTCGCCATGTTGGCGCAAATAACCCCCCGAAATGTTTCTTTCTTGCAAAAAAAAAAAAAAAAATAGGCAAGCTAATAAAATGCAGATTTCCATCTCTGAATTACATGAGTTGTCAAGTCATGTAGTTCAAGTCAAGTTTTTTGGCTCCCAAGTCTAAAGTCAAGTCTTTCCCAAGTATTTGACAAGCAAGTCACAAGTCATAAAACTGGCAACTTGAATCCTCCCATCTCTGCAAATAATAGATATGTACAGCACATAGTACATAAATAGTGCAGTTACGCATGAATCATTAATACAGTAGTTGCTCAAATATGTGCTACAGTCGAACATGAAAACAACACAAAAGACACCAATTAATACTTTGAAAAGATCTGAAATCCATCCAGCCACCTATTTACTGCCACTTCTTCTAGGTTGGGTCACGGGGGCAGAAGCTGAAGCAGGGAAGCCCAGCCTTGCCTCTCCAGAATCAGTATAATCTTTATTTGCCAAGTATGTCCAAAAAACACAAAAGGAATTTGTCTCCCCAACCACTTTGTCCAGATATTCCGGGGGCATCCTGAGGCGTTCCCAGGCCAGCTGTTTGACATAGTCTCCAGCATGTCTTGGGTCGTCCCTGGGGCCTCCTTCTGGTGGGATGTGCCTGGAACACCTCACCAGGGAAACGTCCGGGGGGCATCCTAACCAGATGCCCGAGCCAGCTCATCTGGCTCCTGTAGATGCGGAAGAGAAGCAGCTCGATTCTGAGCCCCTCCTGGATGACTGAGCTTCTCACCCTATCTCTAAGGGGAGATAGAGTAGGTGCCAGCACACCTGTGACCCAAGTGAGGATAAGCGATTCAGAAAATGAATTGATGGATGGATGGTTTTATGCAATGAAGATAGACAGTGAAAAACCATTGCCGTCTGCTCTCTCTAATTTTGTCTCCAAAACATCTAACTTTGGCAGTCCCTCTGATGAGTTTATTTCTAATCCTATCCAACCTGGTCACTCCTCAGAGAGCATGAATGTCGTCATTTCAGCCACTTCCAGCTCTGCTTCCTGTTGTCTCTTCAGCGCCCCTGTCTCTAATCCGTACATCATGGCTTGCCTCACCACTGTCATTATAAACTTTGTCCTTATTCGTAGCAGAGACTCTTGCCACATAACACACCTGCCACTTTCCTCTACCTCTTCCAACCTGCTTGGACCAGTTTCTTCACTTCCTTACCCCACTCACCATTGCGCTGGACTGTTGACACAAAAGTATTTAAAGTCCTCCACTCTCGCTATCTCTTCTCCCTCTAGCCTCACTTTTCCCCTTCCATCCTTCTCATTCATGCACATGCATATGCATTGAGCCTAGGGCGACGTTAAAGCTTGTAGGGGCAAAGTGTCTGTGAATTCTGTTTGTGGACAGCACAAAAGCCAAAATATTAAGGATGCAAGTTCTGTACTGATAGCATACGTTTTGGCGTTGACAAAAACGTAAACCTTGTGAAAATTGGTTTAGAAATTACCAAGTTATGACTTTTATGTACATACACTGCTTTTTCTTCTTTGTCTGTTTCTCTGTTAGACGTACTCTATTTACGGGGTTTCCCCTAGTGTTCAGACTTCAAACTGAGACACCACAGTTGGCTAAAACAGGGCCTAGAACCAGAGGACAAACCTGTGTTCCTAAAAATCTGGTTAAATGATTTGCTCTTTCCGGTATTGCTTGAAAACCACATATTTTGATTGGCATTTTTTGGGGACCATTAGATGTTTGTGATTTATTTTATTATTTATGGGATTTCTCTGAGTCCTCAGGTTTTCTCCCACATCCCAAAAACATTACATTGTAGGTGAATTGAAAACTCTAAATTGCCTGGAGGTGTGAATGTGAGTGCGAATGGTTGTTTGTTTATATGTTCCCTGCGATTGGCTGGCTTACAGTTCAGGGTGTACCCCGACTCTCGCCCAGAGTCAGCTGGGATAGGCTCCAGCACACCCTCGACCCTAGTCAGAATAAGCACTACGGGAAATGGATGGAAGGACAAAAGAGGTATTTTATGAACAAATGGACAAAATATAATGGAAACTTGCCGTTAATTTAAAAAAAAAAAATCCATATAGTTTGGGCCCTAGTATTTATAGATGACAACCTTGGCAGTAAAATATCAAATGTTGAATACATGTTGAGGTATATGAGAGCATCACAAGCTACATTGCTATTTATCGATCCTGCTGTTGTTTCTTCAGATATGTGTCTGCCTCGGCTACTTTGGATGTCATTACCCGCGTGAGTTGACTCCTTTGTCCTGTTTCTCTGTCTGGCCTGACTTGAGCTAACTTGTTGGCTTCTTTGGTGGAATTTTTTTTCTTTGCTGGACCTAAATAAGAATTTTGTACGAAAAACAAAAACATAAATGATGAATGAATATTTACTGCCAATTAGTGTAACTTTTGCTGTTGCCTTGCAGAGAAAAGTTTTCACCTTGGCAAGTGCCACTGTAATATAATTTTCACAATAACTCTGTTCGTTTGTTTTTATGTCTAGAGTCCTCGAAAGGATTGTTCGCAAAGAGATACCTTGTAACACAGTATGAGTATTTCAACGCAGTGTGTGTGACGTCTGCTGAACCCCTGAAACTTAGACCCCTATCTCACTGACCTGGAGACTAGTTGACGACCTCATGGAGACTCGAGTCTCCGCTGGTTGCGTCTCCTGGAGTCTCCTGGTGATTCACTGAGGCGCCAAGGAGTGGTGAAATCAAACAAACGGTTAAGGAACAAAAAGTTACAGGACATCCACTTTTTAATCTCAGCAAGACATGACTCCAGATTAGAGCAATTGCGCAGGCTAGTTTATTTTTAAAGGCATGTATAGCTGAGTATCGTGGGCATAACGGTTATTGGTAATCTTATATCTGCATATGATTTTCGCCAAGTGGCAGCATGTAAATATTGATCAAAAGAAGGCAGAGCTCCGATCCCTGCGGGACTCCGCAGGTGACATCATAATACTCAGAGGTCATATTACCATGAATTATACAGTGTGTCCTATCTGAGAGATAAAATCTAAACCAAGAAAGTGCTTGGCCTGTAATACCGATATGCGTTTCGAGATGATCTAGTAGTGTATTGTGATCGTTATCAAAGGCAGCAATGAGGTCGAGTAATGTTAGTATTGATGAGGTGTTGTAATCCATAGCTAGTTAAAAGATAATTTGTCACGTTTCTAAAGGCCGTTTCAGTAGATTGGTCTGCCCTGAATCCTGATTGAAGAAGTTCAAATAGATTGCTAGAGGCCATTTGATCATTAAGCTGTTGCACTCCAATTTTTCAAGATTTTTTTTAAATAAATGGGAGAGCGGCTGGCCGATAATTGCAAAGACTCTCTGAGTTGAGGTTGGGTCTTTTGAGTAAGGGTGGAATAATGGCTGTCTTGAAAGCTGCAGGTACAGCGCTGGAGGAGAGTGATACATTTGTATTTAAGATTGAAGGTCCTAAGCTTAAAAACAGCTCCTTAAAGGTCAGAGGACAAAGATTTTCAAATTTGTCTTGATGACTCTCGAACCCCTTTACAAACCACATCTGCCATTTCAAAGTGATTATATGGCAGTTATACAGCAGTTAAATCGATAAATATGATGCAGAATGCGCCTTCTGCTTTTTGCATCCCGTGCCTTTCGGTCTTCGTCTCTTTCCGGCGCTGTGACGTCACACAAGCCAAACATCCTGTTCATTTGGCATTGTGTGCTATTGTTCCATGCCGTTGTTCCCATCCTAGTATATTTGTTGTCGTATGATTTTTTTTTTTTTTTTTTTTGGACGATGTCACAATGGTTTATTGTGTGGCATTTGGTTGTCCAAATGGTGCAGGCAATGGCAAGAGATTTTTTTTGGCTTTCCAAGTGAAGAAGGAATATTTGACCAGTGGATAGTAAAAGTCACTCGACAGGGGAAGAAACATGTTCAGCTATGGGTTCCTAACAAACATTCCAAACTCTGTGCCGATCACTTCGAAGCGGCGTGCTTTGAGAAAGCATTGGATACACAGGTGTAGTTAGGCAGAGGCGGAAACCAGCTGTGGTGCCAACTATTTTTCCTACGGCCATCGGGACTTCAACCGCCAGCAAGAGAACTAAATCTCGCAGCAGAGAAGCGGCGCAGACAGGAGGTGAGCATTTCGTTGTATATACCTAAGACTCTTATCATGGTTACTATGCACTGGGGAATAGGAAAAAAAAGACCCACACAGTACTTTTCAGTACTGTCGTCTTTACTTTTGCCAATATGACAAGCCAAAAGACACATGACAAAGACTTTGTGTGCGGCGTGTTATAACGCTACTCGAGCGAGGGGCACACAATATATAGGAATACTGCATCCTATGTAAAAGCTTGTGCCGTGTCACTGAAACATATATGAATATATAATACGTATAGTCGTGCTAAAAAATATTGGCACCCCTAGGGGGGCATTATTTCAAGCCATGAGTGTATAAAAAGACATGCTTTTGACATACCGTCACATTGAGCCAGTGGCCACTCTCTTTTTCTGTTGTACAGCTGCTACTTGGCTGCTCTCGTCGTCGTCACTGTCAGGTTCCGACCTCCTGATCGGCTCAAACATGTACACTTTGACGATGCCAAGTTCAGTTGGGGGCTCCTGTATGTCGAAATCCTCCTCCTCCACATATTCCAAGACATTGCTCGCCATTGCGTATAGTGCGTAGCACGTTGTTTGTCAATTGCAACGTCACTTCTGGTAGCCCTTGCGCTGGATAGAGTAACCACACCACAGTGTCTTGAGCTTCGGGTATGTTCAGGGAGGACTCAATATGCGTCATAAAAAACTCATTTTTAGCTAAACTATGGTTGAAAACTTGCTGGAAGTTACGTGCATGTACAACCCCAATTCCAATGAAGTTGGGACGTTGTGTTAAACATAAATAAAAACAGAATACAATGATTTGCAAATCATTTTCAACCTATATTTAATTGAATACACTACAAAGACAAGACATTTAATGTTCAAACTGATAAACTTTGTTTTGAGCAAATAATCATTAACTTGGAATTTTATGGCTGCAACACGTTCCAAAAAAGCTGGGACAGAGTCATGTTTACCACTGTGTTACATCATCTTTTCTTTTAACAACATTCAATAAACTAATGGGAACTGAGGACACTAATTGTTGAAGCTTTGTAGTTGGAATTCTTTCCCATTCCTGCTTGATGTACAGCTTCAGCTGTTCAACAGTCCGGGGTCTCCGTTGTCGTATTTTACGCTTCATAATGTGCCACACATTTTCAATGGGAGACAGTTCTGGACTGAAGGCAGGCCAGTCTAGTACCCTCACTCTTCTACTACAAAGCCACGCTGTTGTAACACATGCAGAATGTTGTTTGGCATTGTCTTGCTAAAATAAGCAGGGGCGTCCATGAAGTAGACATTGCTTGGAAGGCAACATACAGGTTTCTCCAAAACCTGTATGTACCTTGCAGCATTAATGGTGCCTTCACAGATGTGTAAGTTACCCATGCCATTGGGACAAACTCAGCCTCATACCAGATGCTGGCTTTTGAACTTTGCATCCAGAACAGTCCGAATGGTTCTTTTGCTCTTTGGCCCGGAGGACATGACGTCCGCAATTTCCAAAAACAATTTGAAATGTGTACTCGTCGGACCACAGAAGACTTTTCCACTTTGGATCGGTCCATCTTAGATGAGCTCGGGCCCAGATAAGCCGGCCGGGTTTCCTGGTGTTGTTGATAAATGGCTTTTGCTTTTCATAGTAGTTTCAAGTTGCACTTACGGATGTAGCGCCGAACTGTATTGACTGACATTGGTTTTCTGAAGTGTTCCTGAGCCCATGTGGTGATATCCTTTACAGATTTATGTCGGTTTTTGATGCAGTGCCGGCTGAGGATCGAAGGTCACGGGCATTTAATGTTGGTTTTCGGCCTTGCCGCTTACATACAGTGATTTCTCCAGATTATCTGTCCCATTTGATTATATTATGGACCGTAGATGATGAAATCCCTAAATTCCTTGCAATTGTACGTTGAGGAACATTGTCCTTAAACTGTTCGACTATTTTCTCACGCACTTGTTCGCAGTTCATTGCTTGTGAATGACTGAGCAATTCATGGAAGCTCCCTTTTATACCCAATCATTGCACCCTCCTGTTCTTAATTAGCCTGTTCACCTGTGGGATGTTCCCAACAGGTGTTTGAGCATACCTCAACTTTCTCAGTCTTTTTTGCCACCTGTCCCAGCTTTTTTGGAACGTGTTGCAGCCATAAAATTCTAAGTTAATGATTATTTGCTAAAATTGTAATTTTTATTAAGACAAATTATTTTGAAAAAAAACAGTTTTCGCTGAAACGATAGCTTGTTTGTATTTCAGTAAACTATCCCCCCATAGCTGACAGAAGACCAAGTTTAGTCGCACGGCATTTGCACTCAAGCTTCTGACAGGCTTGTTTTAGTTCTCTGGTTTCATCTATGAATTGTTGGAGTGTAAGGGGTTATATCCTATGCAGGGCCCAAGGCCCCAGATTGCAAATTAATAAACTACCACCACACTCACCCATTTTTGCGTGTTAATTTTCTCTCAGGAAAGGGAAAACCAATCAAGAAACTCACACAGATAGTATTTTGAGCAGTTTATGGTTCTCAAGAGTTCATCAAAAATATGTTGACAGAATTCTAGGCGTTTTCTCTCCTGCCTAGAACAGAGCTTCGCGTCTGCGTTGCAGGTGGAGTAACAATGGCGCATCTTTCCCTGGTCGCCCGACAATTTTTAGATTACAACACAAGTACGGGGAGGGGGGTGTTCCTCCTCACAGCTGGCTTATCTCAGTTGGCTCCTGGTCATCCTGAGCTGCCGTCTTCCCGCCTTTCTCTGGTGGATGACTCGTTTTCCTGTAGTTGTCAACTAGAACATTCCGCACCCTTCCTATTTTGCAAGATCCTGTAAACAACGTGTCCAAACACACACACTGCAAGCATATTGCACAAGCTAAAATTTTTCCAGGTTACTGTGGGGCCACTAGTGTAAGCAATCTCATACTGAATACTAAATCTGTGAATACTATATGAATTAATAACATAAGAATTCTATTGTATGGTTAATACGACAATTCATAACGTGTATTCTATTCTATGGCTAGTATAACAGAACCAAGGAGTACATTTCTTAGGACGCTTTTTAAGTCTAAATGGCGCTACAGTGTCGAGCGTTACACAGAGCCACAAAAAAATATTTGTGAGATTATCAATAGGACACACGTAAGAAGGAAATAAGGCAATTGCTGAGGGTAATAGCTCAGCGAGTGTAGCAGTTGTTGAAGAACTAATATTATGGCTGCTATAGCTTTGGTTGTGTCAGAAAAATGACAATGGGTCAAGACTTCAAATTTATGAAGTAATGGTCGGACATGGTAGTGGTATAGGGAAGTACCATTACATTTGAGGTCACAGTCCCCCGGGGTAAAACCAAATCTAGAGTAATATTGTTATTATGCGTCTGTTCAGGCGGAATGGGGGACGACTGGTTAGCACATCTGCCTCAAAGTCGGGGCCTTGCCTGTGTGCAGTCTGCATGTTCTCACTCTGTGCCTGCGTGGGTTTTCTCCGGGTACTCCGGTTTCCTCCCACATCCCCAAAACTTGCATGATAGGTTAATTGAAGACTTTAAATTGCTCATAGGTGTAAATGGTTGTTTGTTTATATGTGCCCTTCGATTGGCTGCCAACCAGTTCAGGGTGTACCCCGCCTCTAGCCTCGATTCCGCTGAGATTGGCTCCAGCACACCCGCGTCCCTAGTGAGGATAGCTGGTATGGAAAATAAATAGGTCGTTTCATGTATTAATGGCATGAAACCAAAAGTGTCAATTATTGTCTGACACTGTTTGCAGAGGTTCCGACAGGGAATTCATATGAATATTAGCCACCCATGATAAATCTATTGTCTGCGTGTCACCAAATCAGCAATAAAATCTGAGACCGCGATAGATTACTGCAAGATAATACGGCAATGGTGTTTTGGATTGCTTAATGAGAGCTTTGTTTTAAAGTTTTAAAGTTGATGTTTGGGCTAGTGCTAAGGTTAAAAACGTATTCTTAGATGAGGGCGACACCCTTCCTCTTTTTTTTTTTTTTTTTTTTCTTAAACCATATTTTTTATTGATTCTATACACAGCATACAGAACAATGTCAGACAATGTGACAGTTGAACGAATAACAAATAATCAACAAGAATAAACAAAAGAAATCCCAACCATTGCTGGTATACTTCCCCGGCAAAAGAAAGTAATAATAATGAGAAAGATAAGGCATACATCGAGTATAGAAAAGAAAAAGTGATTAGACAAAATACCTTCAGATATGACCTCATTGCACAATATCACTTAAAATGACTCTATCAGCAGCTCAGTCCGATACTAAAATAAGTTGGGTGTCATTAATAAGGATAAAACTGGTTCTAGATCGTACTGAATTTTCATGGTTGTCCAGAGATAGACTATAATTTTTTCAAGTCGTAAAAAAACATGACATCCATTTGCCATTATTTGTGAGTAGGAGGTGGGATGGATTTCCACATCAACAAAATTTGCCTTCGGGCCAGAAGGGTAACAAGGCCCATGACATCTTTTTGTGAGGAGGAGAGGCTGAGTGGGGGCAACGGAACACCAAAGATAGCTAATGGGTTCGATGGAACCCGTACACCTAGGATTGTAGACAAAGAAGAGAAGACTTCCAGCCAATATTTAGATAGCCGTGGACGCCGCCAAAACATGGCGTAATTAGCAGGGGTCTGATGACAATGGTTGCAAGCCAGTGACACATTCCCAAACATTCTAACAGCACGGTGAATTATTTTAAATTGAGTAAAACAGTGTTTGGCACAAATAGAGGACTTATTGCACCCGATGAAGAACCTCATTCCAAATACTTCCCGAGATCTCCATTCCAAGGCTAGAGTCCCAGATTAATCTATGGGCCTGCAAAGAGTCTGATCTTAGTTTAGGAATGTTTGACTATACAATGGGTACGGAAAGTATTCAGACCCCCTTAAAATTTTCACTCTTTATTATAGTGCAGCCATTTGCTAAAATCATTTCCCCCCCCTCATTAATGTAAACACAGCACCCCATATTGAGAGAAAAAAACTGAATTCTTGACATTTTTATAGGTACATGCAGATTTATTAAAAAATAAAAACTGAAATATCACACAGCCATAATTATTCAGACCCTTTGCTCAGTATTTAGTAGAAGCCCCCTTTTCAGCTAATACAGCCATGAGTTTTTTTGGGAATGATGCAACAAGTTTTACACACCTGGATTTGGTCATCCTCTGCCATTTCTCCTTGCAGATCCTCTCCAGTTCTGTCAGGTTGGATGGTGAACATTGGTGGACAGCCATTTTCAGGTCTCTCCAGAGATGCTCAATTGGGTTTAAGTCAGGGCTCTGGCTGTGCTTTTCAAGAAAAGTCACAGAGTTGTGCCACTCCTTTGTTATTTTAGCTATGTGCTTAGGGTCATTGTCTTGTTGGAAGGTAAACCTTCGGCCCAGTCTGACCTCCTGAGCACTCTGGAGAAGGTTTTTGTCCAGGATATCCCTGTACTTGGCCGCATTCATCTTTCCTTCAATTGCAACTTGTTGTCCTGTCCCTGCAGCTAAAAACACCCCCACAGCATGATGCTGCCACCACCATGCTTCACTGTTGGGACTGTATTGGACATGTGATGATGTTCTAGAACTTTCTCCCATCTCCTGACTGCATCTCTGGAGCTCAGCCACAGTTATCTTTGGGTTCTTCTTTACCTCTCTCACCATGGCTCTTCTCCCCCGATTGCTCAGTTTGGCCGGACGGCCAGCTCTAGGAAGGGTTCTGGTCGTCCCAAACATCTTCCGTTTAAGGATTATGGAGGCCACTGTGCTCTTAGGGACCTTAAGTGCAGCAGAAATCTTTTTGTAACTTTGGCCAGATCTGCGCCTTGCCACAATTCTGTCTCTGAGCTCTTCAGGAAGTTCCTTTGACCTCATGATTCTCATTTGCTCTGACATGCACTGTGTGCTGTAATGTCTTATATAGACAGGTGTGTGGCTTTCCTAATCAAGTCCAATCAGTATAATCAAACACAGCTGGACTCCAATGAAAGTGTAGAACCATCTCAAGGATGATCAGAAGAAATGAGCAGCACCCGAGTTAAATATGAGTGTCACAGCAAAGGGTCTGAATACTTTTGTCTGTGATATTTAAGTTTTTCTTTTTTAATAAAAGCTGCAAAAATTTCAACAATTGCTTTTTTTCTGTCAATATGGGGTTGTGTGTATATTAATCAGGAAAACATTAACTTAAATGATTTTAGCAAATGGCTGCAATATAAGAGAGTGAAAAATTTAAGGGGATCTGAATACTTTCCGTACCCACTGTATAGACGACACAGCACCCTCAAAAGATGGCAGAACCTTCATGAAGCTGTCAACATCAGAATCAGGAGGTAAAGCCAGGAAACATGCATATGTCCTTGAAACAAAGCCTCTCACTTGAAGGTATCTAAAGAAATGGCCCTTCGGTAAAGATAATTTACTTGCTTGTTGCAAGGAGGCAAACACCCCATTTATGAATAAATCCCTGACACATCTCACATCCGCGAGCCCACATTGAGAAGGCATTATCCATCAAGGATGGGGGAAATTTATTATTATTAGCTTAGGGGGATTTGGTGGAAAGAGTTTGTAAACCAAAATACCGACGGAACTGCACCCATATTTTCAATGATGTAGCAACCACGGTATTCCTTACATACTTGGAAACAGAAAAGGAGAGCTGCGAGTGTAGGAAAGACAAGTGTTATGGGGTGTGTAGATTTAGCCTCTATTGTTAACCACATATGTGGAGCCTCAAGGTGTCAATGGTGAATCCCCAAATTTTAATTTCTTATATTCACCGCCCAATAATAAAATAACATTCGCTAATGCCCCCCCACACACACTCCCAATTCCTTAGTTCTTTGACGTGATTGCAGCCTAGGTTTAGGTGTTTTTCCATCCCAAACAAAGTCCAAAATGATATCAAGTTTTCGGATGTTGTTCATGTTCATTTTGAATGCAGCCCTATGGGGGGCACAAGTCAGTGCAAACTGTAGGCCGGTCCCAAGCCCGGATAAATGCAGAGGGTTGCGTCAGGAAGGGCATCCGGCTTAAAACCTTGCCAAACAAATATGAGCGTTCATCCAAAGAATTCCATACCGGATCGGTCGTGGCCCGGGTTAACAACGTCCGCCACCGGCGCCGTCAACCTGCAGGGCGCTGTTGGAAATTCAGCTACTGTGGGTCGAAGTCGAAGTCAAAGAAGAAGAAGAAGAAGAGGTGGAAAGCGGGTTCTTCGGCAGAAAGAGAAGAGGAAAACACAGAGCCAAGAACTGAATGTGGGGACTTTGAATGTTGGGACTATGACAGGAAAATCTCGGGAGTTGGTTGACATGATGATTAGGAGAAAGGTTGATATATTGTGTGTCCAGGAGACCAGGTGGAAAGGCAGTAAGGCTAGAAGTTTAGCGGGAGGGTTTAAATTATTTTACCATGGTGTAGATGGGAAGAGAAATGGAGTCGGGGTTATTTTAAAAGAAGAGTTGGCTAAGAATGTCTTGGAGGTGAAAAGAGTATCAGATCGAGTGATGAGGCTGAAATTTGAAATTGAGGGTGTTATGTGTAATGTGATTAGTGGCTATGCCCCACAGGTAGGATGTGACCTAGAGGTGAAAGAGAAATTCTGGAAGGAGCTAGATGATGTAGTTCTGAGCATCCCAGACAGAGAGAGAGTCGTAATTGGTCCAGATTGTAATGGACATGTTGGTGAAGGTAATAAGGGTGATGAAGAAGTGATGGGTAAGTACGGTATCCAGGAAAGGAACTTGGAGGGACAGATGGTGGTAGACTTTGCAACAAGGATGCAAATGGCTGTAGTGAACACTTTTTTCCAGAAGAGGCACGAACATAGGGTGACCTACAAGAGCGGAGGTAGAAGCACACAGGTGGATTACATCTTGTGCAGACGATGTAATCTGAAGGAGGTTACCAACTGTAAGGTAGTGGTAGGGGAGAGTGTGGCTAGACAGCATAGGATGGTGGTGTGTAAGATGACTCTGGTGGTGGGGAGGAAAATTAGGAAGACAAAGGCAGAGAAGAGAACCATGTGGTGGAAGCTGAGACAGGACGAGTGTTGTGCAGCTTTTCGGGAAGAGGTAATACAGGCTCTCGGTGGACGGGAAGAGCTTCCAGAAGACTGGACCACTGCAGCCAAGGTGATCAGAGAAGCAGGCAGGAGAGTACTTGGTGTATCTTCTGGCAGGAAAGGAGAGAAGGAGACTTGGTGGTGGAACCTCACAGTACAGGAAATCATACAAGGAAAACGGTTAGCTAAGAAGAAGTGGGACACTGAGAGGACCGAAAAGAGGCGAAAGGAATACATTGAGATGCGACACAGGGCAAAGGTAGAGGTGGCAAAGGCAAAACAAGAGGCATATGATGACATGTATGGCAGGTTGGACACTAAAGAAGGAGAAAAGGATCTATACAGGCTGGCCAGACAGAGGGATAGAGATGGGAAGGATGTGCAGCAGGTTAGGGTGATTAAGGATAGAGATGGAAATATGTTGACTGGTGCCAGCAGTGTGCTACGTAGATGGAAAGAATACTTCGAGGAGTTGATGAATGAGGAAAATGATAGAGAAGGGAGAGTAGAAGAGGCAAGTGTGGTGGACCAGGAAGTGGCAATGATTAGTAAGGGGGAAGTTAGAAAGGCATTAAAGAGAATGAAAAATGGAAAGGCAGTTGGTCCTGATGACATTCCTGTGGAGGTATGGAAGCATCTAGGAGAGGTGGCTGTGGAGTTTTTGACCAGCTTGTTCAATAGAATTCTAGTGCGTGAGAAGATGCCTGAGGAATGGAGGAAAAGTGTACTGGTGCCCATTTTTAAGAACAAAGGTGATGTGCAGAGCTGTGGCAACTATAGAGGAATAAAGTTGATGAGCCACACAATGAAGTTATGGGAAAGAGTAGTGGAGGCTAGACTCAGGACAGAAGTGAGTATTTGCGAGCAACAGTATGGTTTCATGCCTAGAAAGAGTACCACAGATGCATTATTTGCCTTGAGGATGTTGATGGAAAAGCACAGAGGTCAGAAGGAGCTACATTGTGTCTTTGTAGATCTAGAGAAAGCCTATGACAGAGTACCCAGAGAGGAACTGTGGTACTGCATGCGGAAGTCTGGAGTGGCAGAGAAGTATGTTAGAATAATACAGGACATGTACGAGGGCAGCAGAACAGCGGTGAGGTGTGCTGTCGGTGTGACAGAAGAATTTAAGGTGGACGTGGGACTGCATCAGGGATCAGCCCTGAGCCCCTTCCTTTTTGCAGTGGTGATGGATAGGCTGACAGATGAGGTTAGACTGGAATCCCCGTGGACCATGATGTTTGCAGATGACATTGTGATCTGCAGTGAAAGCAGGGAGCAGCTGGAGGAACAGTTAGAAAGATGGAGGCATGCACTGGAAAGAAGAGGAAGGAAGATTAGCCGAAGTAAAACAGAATATATGTGCATGAATGAGAGGGGTGGTGGGGGAAGAATGAGGCTACAGGGAGAAGAGATGGCAAGGGTAGAGGACTTTAAATACTTGGGGTCAACCGTCCAGAGCAATGGTGAGTGTGGTCAGGAAGTGAAGAAACGGGTCCAAGCAGGTTGGAACGGGTGGAGGAAGGTGTCAGGTGTGTTATGTGACAGAAGAGTCTCTGCTAGGATGAAGGGCAAAGTTTATAAAACAGTGGTGAGGCCAGCCATGATGTATGGATTAGAGACAGTGGCACTGAAGAGAAAACAGGAAGCAGAGCTGGAGGTGGCGGAAATGAAGATGTTGAGGTTCGCTCTCGGAGTGACCAGGTTGGATAAAATTAGAAATGAGCTCATCAGAGGGACAGCCAAGGTTCGATGTTTTGGAGACAAAGTTAGAGAGAGCAGACTTCAATGGTTTGGACACGTCCAGAGGAGAGAGAGTGAGTATATTGGTAGAAGGATGATGAGGATGGAGCTGCCAGGCAAGAGAGCTAGAGGAAGACCAAAGAGAAGGTTGATGGATGTCGTGAGGGAAGACATGATGGCAGTTGGTGTTCGAGAGGAGGATGCAGGAGATAGGCTCTCATGGAAAAGGATGACGTGCTGTGGCGACCCCTAACGGGACAAGCCGAAAGGAAAAGAAGAGAAGTTCATGTTCATTTTGAGTCAGACCTCGCTTACCCCAGGCTCCCCTGCTATTTAGAATTAAGGGAGTCCTCACCGGGTCTCTGTTTAAATGGTTAAAGCTCCCTAAAGTTCCTGTGTATTACACAGTGAACCGTAACCGGAGACAGGAGCTTGCTTCAGCCGGTGTTGAGAGAGACTCACCTAGGTTCTCACAGCCAATTGTGAAGCGTCGGCCCCGCTCAAGTTAGGTTTTACTTTAACAGAGTAACCTTAATAGATGTCAAATACAACTCTAACTACGCTTTTTTAAGGATGCTCTCTCACGTATGGGTCCACGCATTTGTAATTGACCTTGGTAGAATTATACGGTCTTGATACGACAGCCAGGACCCGTTATTGTTTGAAATTATAGCTGAAATAACTTTTTAAAAATAGTTTGAATAATCAATGGCTGCGTTGATTGTATGTTATTAGGTCTTTATTATTCTTAAAAGAAAAGGGACATTTTTTCTGTGCTCAGAAAAAGGTAATTTAATTGACAGGGTTTTTTGGACATACTTGGCAAATAAAGATGATTCTGATTCTGAATTTAAACGCCAGGCTACATACGCCTTTGGACCTTTGTTTTTCTTTTTAATATATGTCCATAGACACAGATGCGTGGTCAAACAGAACAATGGAATCATATTTACACAGAAATTAAATTCAAAACTCGCTTATGTACTAAAAAGAAATCTATATGGGTATATGTATGATGGACTTATTAAAAAAAAAAAAAAAGTGTTTTTTGAAGGATTGAAGGTGCGCCTGGGATCGACCATTCCAAATTCCTCCATAAAATGTTTCATTACCTTAGCTGATTTAGACGTGTTTGGAGCCGAAGATGATCTATCCAAATGGGGATTAATCCAACAACCCCCACCCCCAATAACAAATTGAACTTATCAGGAAATAATGAGAAGAAATGTCTAAAAAAAATTAGCATCGTCCTCATTTAGGAACATAAACATTTGCTAATATTAGTTTTGTATCATAAATCTGCCCTACAATAATCAAATACCTGCCGCAAGGATCTGTAATATCTTTAGTGTGAATAAAAGGAGTAGATTTATGTAAAATTATTACTACACCCATAGCTCTGCTTGAAAAAGCTGAAAGATGAACCTGCCCCACCCAGCCTCTCAGTTTGGGCACAGCTGAGCTTTTCAGATGAGTTTCTTGTCAGTAGATGATCTGAGTATTCAAATGTAAATAGTGCAAAACTGTGCTATGTTTTATTGGGTTGTTCAAGCCCTTACAATTTAGACTTGTAAGCTTAATAACACATTCCCAAGGTCACCGGTTGAATTGTGGGAAGACTCATAGGTACATGCTCAAATAAGGCATGTAAGTCTCAATCATGGCTGTGTTGTTCCAAAATATAAAATTAACAAATATTGTGTCGAGGTAAAGTGCACCATTTTCCAACTCCCCCAAAACAGCAGAACCCCAACTCTCCCCCCAAAATAAAAAAAGGATAAGATAAAATAAAACGCCATTCCTCCACCCCGGCAGAAGCATCCTGCAAAAGGATGCGTGCCCATACAAACATCCCTACGAAACATGCGCAACGTCATAAGTGGATCTAACCTACTTATACACAGATCCTTGGGATGAAACCAACTTGTTTGAAGGAATTCCCAAAACAAAACTGTAAAGAGGAAAATGAAAAGTTCAATATGCCCAAAAACTGTGCAAAACTCGGGAGATAAAAAATAACACTCTGCACACCACCGGCCAACCAACGTCCAACTATACACAAAAATGTAGAAAAAGGTTCACAGTAAGAACGAAGAGAGTCAAAATATACGTCGGAATGAAGTGGCATCGCTAACACTTAGCTGAAGAGCCTGGACTCGGCGTTACAGCCTGACCAAGATCATTCTTGACAAAGGTAATAGCAGAATCTGGGTTGTCAAACTTCCTCACTTGGCCGCTTGGTAAGGTGATATGTAGAATAGCTGGGTACCGTAAGCCAAATCATACATCTGGATGACCACGGAGCTCCCTCTTCACAGCGGAGAAGGCTGCCTGTTGTTTAACCACCACAGTCGTAAAGTTCGGGAATGTATGAATCATCCTCCTGTTGTACATCAGAGGTGAAGCTTTACTCGCATGTTGTAGAATGAGGTTCCTCTCTTGAAATTGGTTCATCCTGATGACTTAGCGGACAAGGAGGTTGATTTTGTTTAGTTTTCTCACGCAACGTGCGGTGGGCCCGGTCGAGCAGCGGACTGGGCTCCAAGCCAAGCAGGTCCTGAAGTTGCCCGGCGACGAATTCAGTTGTGTGAGAACCCTCCTTCTCTCGGGATAAGCCAACGAGCCTTATGTTGTTCCATCTCGAGTGAGACTACAGGTCCTCACATTTTTTCTTCAAAGATTCCGCTATCGTTGTTAGCGAAGCCACATTAGCTTTTAGGTCGGTTAGCTGGGTGGCCTGCTCGTAGCAGCCTCCTCGAGTTCGCTGATGGTACTATTTTGCGCCTTAATTTGCTCCTCAAAAGACCAGTGCAGAATTAAACTCACTTTTAACAGTCTCCGAAATGATAGTCTCAAACTTTGTGACAATGTCTGCCTGCATTTCTTCTATCATTGCTTTAACGCTACATAACATTGCAGCATTAGCATCTAGTTTCTCCGGAGATTCCGGCGATTGACGGGGCTTTTGACGAGTTGGTTTGGCAGAATCCCTCTTGGCTCGAGACATCGACATGACGAAAGTCGTAGCAAAGCAAAGCAAATTTATTTATACAGCACATTTCATACACAAGGTAACAAAGTGCTTTACATGATTAAAAGCTATTTTTTTAAAAAAGGGAAAAAAAACAGCTTATAAAATTTAAAACAAAGGAAAAAAATTAAAAGTATAATTAAAACAGCGTACAGTGCAATAAATATCATTTAAAAGTGGAAATGCTCTAAAAGGAATGTGACAAAAGTTTTTTTCCTGGACTTAAAAACATTCACACTTGGGGCTGACGTCACTTCTGTTGGCACCTTATTCCATTTGTGTGCGGCATAATAACTAAAGGCTGTTTCACCATGTTTGCTTTGGACTCAGTGCTCCACTATTTGACCTGAGTTTGTCGATCTCAGAGCCCTACTGGGTTTATATTCCATGAGCATTTCTTTCATGTATTCAGGACCTAAACCGTTTAGTGATTTATAGACCAGTAGCAGAACTTTAAAATCTATTCTAAAGCTGACTGGAAGCCAGTGTAAAGACATCAGAATTGGAGTAATATGCTCTGACCTCTTTGTTCTGGTCATTCTGAATGAGCTGCAGCTGTTTAATGCTCTTTCATTACAATAGTCAAGTCTACTTGAGATAAAAGCATGGATGAGCTTCTTAAGGTCTGCTTGACACATGCAAGCATTCACTCTGGATATGTTTTTCAGATGGTAGAAAGCAGTTTTAATAACTGATTTGGTATAACTGTTGAAAGTCAGGTTGGAATCTATCAGAACACCAAGGTTTCGGACTTGGTCTTTGTTTTTTAAAGAGAGTGACAGCAATCTTTTCTTTATTGCCAAAAACAATTATCTCAGTTTTGTCGTGGTTTAATTGAACAAAATTTTGGCTCATCCAGTTATCTGTTTTAGACAGTGACACAACACCTCAAAATTGAACTTTAGTCATCTGGAGACACTGCTAGATATAACTGTGTGTCATCTGAATAGCTATGATAGTCAAAATTAAAGTTCTCAAGAATTTGACCCAAGGGTAGCATATACAGGCTGAACAGGAGGGGTCCAAGAACTGACCCTTGAGGGACCCCATAGGTCATTGCCATTAGATGAGATTGAAAAATTCCAATGGTTGCAAAATAACTCCTTTCCTCCAGGTAGGACCTGAGCCATTTTTGAGGACTTTTCCATTTAGTCCTACCCACGTTTCCAACTTGTTCAGCAGTATATTATGATCTACCGTATCAAAAGCCGCACTGAGGGCCAACAAAACCAGAATTGACACCTTTCCAGTGTCAGTATTCAACCTTATATCATTTAGCACTTTGATAAGAGAAGCTTCTGTACTGTGAAAAGTTTGGAAACCTGATTTGAAATTTGTCAAAAAGTCCATTTAAGTTCAAGAAATTGCTGAGTTGATTAAAAATAACTTTCATAGCACTCTTGGCAATGAAAGGGAGATTTGAGATGGGTGTAGCGTATATTGGTCAAATAAAAATGTAATTAATTGAGGAGAAAATAATAAGCCGGAAGCGACGCTTGCATTACTTCCTGTTTACATTAATTTTAAGTTTAATTGTTAAAATCAAACTAATATTTCGGAAAGGGCACCACGTCACTTTTTCTAAGTATAAACTTTAGGAAAAATGACAAGAAACCTTTTTATCAGTCTCGTAATCTGTATGTTGGTACACTTTATGAAATTTTGAGGTCAAGATGACAGAGGTTTACTTAAACTCAGAACACACACACAAAATACAACCAAGAGTGGAATTTTATGGTATATTTAATGACATCTAAAAAGAAACACAAAGCTACATCTACAAACTACCAAAACAAAATAACACAAATGGTAAAAGAAAGAGAGAAAATTAGGCGTACGAAAATGGAAAAGAGGACATCGTGTGTGGGCGCTGGGCTAAAATAAATGAGCGTGACCATTTAATGCGTAGAGTCAGAGCAAGAGAAAGAAAAGTTGGGATTTCGTGTGAAGCTAGTAATTTCCCTTAAATTATTAGGAACTGATGTTGTTCATCATAGTAAGGATTGCAGTGTCGATTCACGAACGCAGATCAGCTGGTCTTTTGGGAGTGGTCTTTCTCCGGACCGCAAGCGGAAACGTAGCAGGTTTGGTTGAAGAAAAGAAAAGATGCACAAAAATAAAAAAAAAAGAAATAGAAAAGTTGTTTGGATGCGCTCGTAACTTTCCTGCCAGTTAAACTGGTGGCGGGCCGAGCTCTGGCCCTCAGAGTACGTACGGGACCGGTACGGGATGCAGGTAGTTGCTCGCTGAGGCTCCGCTGACCGATCGTGGCTAGGAAAAGTGATCAAAGCTGCATGGCTTCTTCGATCGAAAAAGCCTCCGGCTTGGTTGTGGCGGGCGTTTGCACACGTGGTGGCACCGGGGGCGCCCAAGGACAACAGAAACAAAAGGGGGAGGTGGTTGGCCGGAGGCCACCCGGCTGGCGAGCTGCCAGCAAGACAAGAGGCGAGGAAAAACCCAAGACTAGCGGGAGAAGGTGTGAGTTAAGAGTTAAATACCCCAGAGGCGGGGCGTGGGCAAGAGGGATTGCCGACCACACCCATCAGCCTGAATCTTGTCTCCAAATTTGATCAAATGGGTTTAAAATCATATATTAATCTAAAACACTCCCAATTTTGTAATCTCACGCGTAGAATCATTGTTTAAACTTTGGTCATGGCAGATCGGTTGCTTATTGTTCAATACAACATTTCGTACTGTCTGATTTATAATCACGAGGAACAGTTCTCAAAAATCTTGCAGAGGACCTGTAGATCTGACAATAGTGACACAGACACCAAGTCATACATTTGGAATATTTCTACAGAGTTTGTACGATATCAAAACGGACATTTTTGTTTTCCGTTAACGAACATCAAAGGCGAGTCTACGGGTTGGAGCTTGCAGTTCCTTTCAAAGCCAGTGGGTGGCGCCTCACATGCACGTTTGAATATTAAGCACATAGTCTTCCTTTTGGTCGGGGAAGGAGTCTTCACAAGATCTGACGGGAAGCTGCCAATTAAGTTAAGGTCCACTTGACGTACACCAGGCATTTTCCGAGTGGCCGTCTCACAGCAGGGCTGCGTGGAGGAATGGGGTTATCAAGTGGTTCGAAGTCCCTGTGGCACCTCCGATTGCGAGAGCATACCCACCACATGGGTCTATAGCTTGCTAACATGGAAGCGTCCAGCGTTCTATTTTTAGCACAGGCTTAATGGCCGCTAATTCAAGAGCTTTAGGAAACTCATCTGACTGAAGTGAGCAATTGATTATTTGCTGCAAATCAGCTAGCACAGACTTTGCAATAGCTTTGAAAAGTCAGATGGCATTGAGTCAAGACAGCTCGTTGACTGTTTCAGCTGCTGAACCGTTTTCTCTACAGTTTTTTGGTCAACTATCAAATTCTGACATGGTAAGAGAGTTTTTCCTGGGTGGCTTCAGATGTAGTATCATAGAGCGAAACTTTAGCACCAAAATATTGCAATATCAGGAAGTGTTAAAAAAAAATTTGTTCATCCCCGAAAAGCCACCACGAAACACGTCCTACATGGTTAAGCTCTTGGGCGTCCCCCAACCCCTCCTTTCTTAATAGGACACGCAACGTGAACTCACAAAGTCTGGGGGAGACGACACATTAAGTGGTAAAAACTCATTTGGTTTTAACCAAGTCTCGCAAAGACCAATCATATAAGATTTTGGTCTCTGATAAAATTTACTGCCAAAGCTTTTGAGGAAAGTGATTTTATATTCATAGGACCCATCTTCATTAAAGTGGGCTGATCGGTGCTATTTTCCCCCAGGGTATTCAGAGTGGTAATATTAATAAGATTGCATTATCTAGAACAAATATATTTCATGTTACTGTGGGCATGACGAGACATTAATACTGCAGGAATCTGGTAGTTATTTCTCGGAAGCAGGCCCGAGGAGCGACAGGGGGGCCCCCACCACCAGCAGCCAGAGCGGGGGACCCAGGCGGGTGCCAGCCGGCACCGCCCCAGCACCCACAGAACATGGGTGAGTCACCATCACACCTCCACTACTCCCCAGGAGGTCGCCCCAGTGGTTCCCCCCCACCCCCGAGATCAGGAAGGAGTGAAAAAAAGTCCCGCCCCCACAGATTCCGGAACAGCAAACACAGGGACAAGAGGAGAAGATCCCCACAGCATGCATGTCTTTTCACCATGCAAACCGATCTAAAATGTGGGAAAATAAAAGAGAAAAAAGAAAAAGAAATGAATAAAATAATAATATTAGATGGGGAGACGCCCATTTTATGCACAGTGTACTGAGTAAAGTGTGTTCTATGGAGCACTTTATATTGTATAAGCTGTAGATTTGTGTTTTTTGTCATTCTAAATGTATTGTTACAAATCTGTCTCCAGTAGCTACGGTCAGCAGACATGGAGAGGTCTTCTTCCCATTTAGTGATTCGTAAGTGCATTGATTTAGTCCGTGAAATAAATTTATAAACTTTTGAGAGATTTATTTTACTTTGCGGGAGAAGCTTCATTATTTGCTTGACAAACTCCGGCAGTTCGAAGGTGCTCTGGAGTGATGATATTCTTTTTTTTTTTTTTTTTTTTTCATTATTGTTGCTTTTAATTTATTGTATTGAAGAAAGTTTCCGGCTGTTATTTGGAATTCTTGGAACAGTTCATCACATGTCTTAAAAACCGTTATTGTTAAATAATAGTTGTAGGTGGTTAATTCCATGTTGTTCCCATGTACTAAAATGAAGGGGTATATTATTAATTTCGAAATCTGGGTTATGACAGATTGGGAAGAGCATATTGGGAGCTAATTGAGATCCTGTCGATTCTAAAGTTTGCCACCAAGCCGTTAAGGTGGATTATTGGATTCTTGAAACATTTATGGCGTTTAAGACTAGTAGAAATAAATGGGAGTTTTGGTAGTTTAATGTTGTTGGAGTCTGTTTGGTCCAATTCTAGTCAAGAATCACACTCCTCACTATGGTGCAACCATTTGATGAGGTATTGTAATTGGTTAGCTAAATAATAGTGTTTAAAGTTGGGAGCATCTACGCCTCCCTCCTGTTTACTTTTGTGGATAGACTGATTCTATTCTTATTTTTTGAATACAAATTTATTACAGCAGAATCTAAGGTTTGAAATCATTTAAATGTGGGCTTAAATGGAATCATTGAAAATAAATAATTTATTTGAGGTAAGGTTTTCATTTTTATTGTAGCTAATCTTTCCAGTAATGATATAGGCAGGTTATTCCAGCGTCTTAAATCAGATGAGATTTTTTCCACAAGTGGTGTGTAATTTAGATTGGTTAGCTATGTGAGTTTTGACGAAATATTGATACCTAAATACTTAATTTTTCTTATAGGAATAGGGTACTCTGGGATTTGGTCTGCAGGAGTCCATGAGTTTGCTCTTATTGGCATATTGTTGATTTGTGTCCAGTTACTAGAGTAGTCTGATATTTGTGAAAATGTTTTAATGCGATTGAAGAGTGCCTGAAGAGAATATTTGGGTTCCTGTAAGTAAAGAAGAATATCATCAGCATGTAGATTGATTTTGTGTTCTGTCACTAGTGAGCAGATACCTTTTAATATTAGCATTCTGATTTATAGCGGCAGCAAGAGGTTCGGTAAATATTGCAAATAGCATTGGTGAACGTGGGCATCCTTGTCTGATTCCTCTTTGTAATGTAAAACTTTGTGAAGTGATCCTATTTGTGGTGACAGTCGCTTTCGGCGAATTATATAATGTTGCTATCCAATGTATAATTGAATCTCCAAAGCCAAATTTGCGAAGTACTGCAAACAGGAAAGCCCAGTTAACTTTATCGAAAGCTTTCTCTGCGTCAAGTGACATGATAATTGCGGTTAGATTTTTATGCTGTGACAGGCTTATTAAATTCAACAGACATCTGACATTATTTGTGGAACTTCTACCTTTAATGAAGCCTTTCTGGTCATAGTGGATTATCGACGGAAGTACCTTTTCAAGTCTCGGTGCGAGGGCTTTCAAGATAATCTTGATATCTACATTAATCAGTGATAAGGGCCGATAATTCGCCGGGAGAGTGAGGTCTTTACTTAGCTTTAGTAATAACTTAATTGAAGCTGTGTTCATATGGCTACTAATTCTACCTTTATCTTTTATCTCATTGACTGTTCTGAAAAACAGAGGCGCTAGTATTGGCCAAAAATGTTTAATGGGATTCAACAGGGATTCCGTCCGGACCAGGTGCCCATCCCGGTTGCATATTTTTTAATGCGTTATGTAATTCTGTGATGGTTAAAGGAACATCAAGGTTGTCTTTAATTTGTGTATTTAATTGAGGGATGTTTAGATCCTTAATAAAAGTTTCAATTTCTTTATGATCTGGGTTGTTCGAAGATGCGTATGAGTTGCTATAAAAATTGTAAAAAAATTCATTTATTTCTAGCGGTGACTGTGTACAGTTGCCGTTTGAATCTTGAATGGCTGTAATTAATGACTTTTCTTTATTGCACTGAAGTTGGTTCGCAAGGAATTTTCACGATTTATTATTGTACTCAAAGTTAGTGTATCTTAACTGTTGTAGAAAATCTGTTCTTTTTGATAAGATAACATCTAACTGATGTTTTGCCTTTTGAAATTGGTTTCTAAGTGTGTCTATCGGATTAATTGCATATTCTTCCGTGAGGTGTTTTATTTTTTCCTCAATTCCATTTTCCAATTTTTGTTCTTGTTTTTTCTTATACGAAGAATATATGATTCAACCTCTCAAAACAGCTTTCCCGGTTTCCCACAACAGAGATGGGGATATGGTTGGGGAGTCATTAAATTGCAAAAACTCATCCCATTCCTTCCTCACAAAAGAGTCAAAATCTGGGTCCTTCAATAGGGATGTGTTGAAGCGCCATGTTGGTGGGGGTCCCAAATTTGATTAAACTTTTAGATTGAGAGAAATTGGTGCATGATCACTGATGATGATTGGATGTATTTTGGGAGTAATTCTTTGAGCTGACGAATTGTTTGAAAGAAAGAAATCTATTCTTGAGAAAGAGCGGTGAACAGATGTATGAAAAATATGTATTTTCTTTTTGTACTGTTTTTCAGCCTCCATATGGCAACGACACCAAACATCATCGATATACTGCTCTAGTATATTGGAGCATTGTGGCCGATTACTATTTTTGAGATTTGAGCGATCTATTAGGGGATTTAGCGATAGGTTAAAATCACCTCCCATAATAATTGTAGAAGTGGCTGACAAGTTTAACAACTGTGAAAAGAGCATGTGAAAAAAGGCTGGAACATCTTTATTTGGAGCGTATACATTGACAATTGTGTAAAGCTTGTTAAATATTGTAGCCTGTATAATTACATATTGGCCTTCTGGATCTGCTACTGAAATATTTATTGTAAAATGTCATCTTTTATGGACTAGTATTGAGACTCCTCTTTGTCTACAGTTATAAAAGGCCGAGATGACCTCAGTGAAATTAGTCAATGATGCATTTTTCTTCTGACTTAGTAAGGTGGGTTTCTTGTAATAAGAGATCTGTTTTAAATTTAGTGGTATAATCCATAATCTTAATTCTCTTTGCCTGTGATCGAATGCCATTGACATTCCAAGACACAAATGTTAAGTGGGACATATAATAGGTGTGTGTACCATAATTTTAAATAGATTTGGTACGATGCATTCTTTGTTGTTTTTTGTTTTTGACAGTTTTTGGGAGTTTTTTTTTTTTTTTGGTAATGTGTTGATGAATGTTATTTAGAGAGGGTGATAGAGATGCTATATTTGAGTACTGCAAAGCCAGGGTATATAGAAGGTTAACGAGTAAGCACTGAACACAGGAAACAAACAGTGACAAGGGGATAATATGGTGTGTGATGGTGGTTTGTGGTGCGCAAAAAGAGTTTTGAGCGATTTGTGCGTTTAGTGTCTGTGGAAACAAGCAGAGCAGGAAAGCAAAGAGATAAGAGTGAGGATTCATGCTGGTGGCATGCGTGATTCCGTCTTTGGTTTATCTAAGCAAAAATGGAAAGAATTAAACAAAATACAATACACTCTTGACAATTCATAACGGCAACAGATCAAAAGAAGTACTTATCTGGAAGACCCAGGGCGTGACGTTGGCATCACGAAACAGTTGGCAGTTTAGGCCTACTGCGAATTTGCTCCCTCGGGCTAGCTTCAATGTCTGGTGCTCTAGCCCCAGGAGTACACATTACAGTGGCTGGGTTTGTAAGCTTTATGTTACGAGTGATGCCGTCACCTATGACTAACGTGAGGGAGCCAGTAGACTGAGTAGCAATGTAACTATCTAAAGGAGTGAATCTGTTTTGCGTCTGAATAGGCTTGCTGCGGTTAGCTAGCCGCATGGGGCTAATGCTAACAGGGCTAGGAGGTTGGCTACAACCTACAATCTCAGGTTAGTCCGCCACATTTACAGTTATCAAACTATTCTACTTTAGTTGGCTGACACATCCTTCTAGCAGGGAAAGCCTCTCAAGTTAGAATGGTGCAAGTGTTGTACGAGTCCATACTCACATTTATTTGGTCAGAGTTTTGGAGATGAAGTCTGTGGTATAGCTGAAGAGCCTTGTCAGTGATGCGACTGAATCTAGTACCCTCGAAGACAGGTCTACTCTGCTGTAAAAAATTTAAAAATAGTAAAATGAAAAAATTTAAGACAAGTGAAAAGCATTAATAGTTTGTCTCTCGGACGCACACAGCAACACATGACTGGAGCAGCATCTGGAGCGCCTTCTGTCACTTTTCCTCACGCGAGAGTCGAGCTTAAATCGTGCCTACGCACATTTGACGAAGAAATCGGTGATTTATCAAAATGTTCGTTCTTGTTTTTGTTCCTACTCTGCAAACAAATATAGAACATCATCAGACCATGCCTATGCACAAATAATGAAGCTTCATCTTTTAAAAAAAACATCAAACACACATTTTACCGAAGCTGCATTGATACTACAACATTCATAAAAACAATAATAACTATTTTAATGATAACTCGGGAATTTGCTAATTGGTTGACTGTCTTAACTGTGAAAAGAGCACTTCTCATCATTTTTACCCTCGTTCCGTTCCAGTGCTTGTATGTGCTGTATGTATGTACTGTACAGTATTATAATATTGCTTGGACTCGCCCCCTAAAATCCCAGTCGAAATACGTATTGTTTGGCGACTGATGATCGAATCATATGGCTCTCTTACTCCTTGTACTATTCCATAATAATAGTCTAACAAATGAAAAATCCAATTTGATTATTTGAAAACTCTCTACAGCCCTCTTTAAGTCCTGTTCAGTTTTTTGCGGTAGCAGATTTAGTCACAAAGTAAAGAAAGCAAGCAGGAGGAGCATTTTCCGTCTGGCCAAAACGCTTCTTGTGGTTTAAAATGACTTACTTTAATCATCATGATCCCTCGCCGTGGCCAAGGTCTGTTTAAGCAGGTCTCTGTGCCGAACAATGCACACTCCACGCTGGCTGGCAACATCTTGTCTACTACCAGCTGTTTAGCTTAGTTGCTAGTTAGCGGTAGGTCTTGTCAATCATCTGCCACGATGTGTTGAATGAATCTTGCATAACTTTATCCAATTCATCTGCCACGGTCGCAAGTCTGCCATGAACATTCGTGTAGCTTCTCCACATGGGATGCTTCACTCTCCGGAGAGTCTTGTCTCAACGGAGACGGCTCCATGATACATTGCGGATTATACATGAGGGCTATACTAGGGTACTGTACAACTGCACATGCACAGTAAGTCAAACTCTGGCGCTAGAAGTAAACAAGGATGTGGGCGGATGCCTTTATTAATTCTAGCTCCTGTCAGACTCAGATACGCAAGTTCATTCTCTTCCAGTTGAATGCGTAAATTTTAATTTAATATTCTTTTTTCATTGGAATTTGCGAATTGATTCAAATAGCGAATACGTTCTTCCCAGCCCCAGTATATAGTAGTGTTTCTGCCGCTGTCTGTGTGTTGGCAGCAGTCACGCAACGAGCAGATTGCGTGAGTTCAGATTTGATTGCGAACCCAGAAAAGCCATCGAACCACTGCATTAATCCAAGGCCTCAAAGTTTTCATGTCAATCAAGTAAACAGACACACTAAGCTTGAAAAACATTTCCTGAAATTTACAGTTAACAAATGACCGTCAAAATTATCAGCGGCACACGACACGTCGCCGCTGGCTTGCTTGTGACATAACTCCGAGTGGCATGGCTTGTATAGTTTCTGTGGCTTTCAATGCTAATTGCATGAATTCTATCAACTACAAATACCTCTTTGCTGTGCTCCATTTCTTCCTTACTATCTATTTTAACAACTTGTTTAGTGTTTGGTCATTCTTGGCAATTTATTTATTTTTCCATGCTTGTTTGTGTACAGCTTCCTCTAATGTTGGAATTCATGAAAAATAAGATCATCATAAGTTGTTAGTTTCTGTGTTTAGAAAGCTTTCTGATAAAACATTAAGTGTGGTCGACAGCGCAGTGTGTCACCGTAGCGTCACCCAGAACACAATGCAAAGGCATAAATAAGTCTGTTTAAGCCCAATACACAGACGACCAGATTCTGCCCCTTCCCGACGAAGCACGTCAAACACCAGAAAATCTTATTTTATGAGATTATCCTATAAGATTGTCCTTAGGGCTGAGGTGTGTTCACTCTTTCACTGCCAGTTTTTTTTTTTTTTAATTGTTTTTTAATTCAATGTTTATTTTACCTGTCCTGTTCAGCTGCATGGTCATGCAGAAAGGTGGATCTGTATGGCGTTTGTGCTGTAACAGTTTTGCTGTGCAACAGGGGAGTTTGAAATACTCCCGCTGCTTATTTTTTAATTATACTGTTTATTGAAAATGCAGCTGGACAGAAAAGGGTTTTCGGGGACAGATCAAGGAACAAAGCGGACAAGGAGCATAGGGTGTGAACCACAGCAGGACAATAGTTAGACAGTCTAGATATTTGACTGCAAGTAATGTTATAAATTCAAATCGTCTTCTTATTTGTGGAAGGGGATGGGGGACATGCAACCACTAATCAACAGAACAAGATTAGAGATGACAGAAAAGGGCAGGATAGGACTGGATGTGGGAAATGAGCAAGGCAGTGGTACTGATTAGTGCTGGTGTCGGAGAATGCTTTTATAGTGTCTAAACACCTGTAAGAACCTGTGAGTTGATATCCTAATAAACCTGTGGGATTGTTTGTGGTCCCAGCACAAGCAGTTAAAGCCTATAGCGTGTGTATGGAACTTATTAGTGAATGAAAACCATATCACATGCATCCTTTTGATGGCAAAATGATTCCTTTACAAGTACTGTATATATGAATTTACAATTTTGACATTTATAAAAAAAAAAAAAAAAAAAAAAAAATGTATTGTTGAACTGTATACATGTTTCTGTGTGTGTGTGTGCGTGCGTTTGTGTCCATTTGTGTATGTCCATCTCCCTCTGTGTGTTTTCCTCGGCAATGGGGCAGACTACTGGGGTGTGCTTCAAAATACTCCAGAGCGTACAGGTTGTTCTGGTCCACAATGTGTTGGAGCAGCTCGTCTGTGAGAAACAGTTCCAAGAAGTCAGCAAGCTCATTAGAATCCATCTCTGCGGCAGAGCTCAGGGGTCCAGGGTTTGCACTGAAGGGGATCTACTGGCATTACCAGATAACTATTAACCCTTTATTGCTCAGTGACTGTTTTTTTTTTTTGTCAATGTCTTTATGTCTCAAAGTGTTCTTTGTCAATTGACTGTTTGTTGTCGTACTAGAGCGGCTCCAACTCCCGGAGACAAATTCCTTGTGTGTTTTTTGGACATACTTGGCAAATAAAGATGATTCTGATTATCTGGCCAACTGTCAGCCGGATGCCAGCCGGAATTATCCCTACCTCTGCTGGATACACAAAACCTGTAAATTATAGAAATATGAACAGTTACCATAACATTTTTTTTTTATTGTTGTAGTGTGATATGGATATGGATCTCTTTGCACTGCCAATGAGAGTGGGAGGGAGCTCTCTGCTGGATGCACAGGCTATATTATAGAAACATAAAGGATTTACCATAAAAACAATCTATATATTTTGTTGCTGCTGTGTGGAGAAATATTTTTTTCCACCTTTCTTCTTTGCTCTGCCAACCAGAGGAGTGACCTTTGTCGCCTTACTGCTGGAGAAATCATCTGTAAATTATAGAAATACATACAATGTAGCGTATAGGCCGATGGCCCGGTTGCCATGGCAACCCCAAGAACTGATAAACTGTTGCATTCCTGCGTCTTGAACCTCAACCAGCTAGATTGTTCTGACAAGACACAGAAAACCTGGTTTATATCATCTGATGCCATGAAAACTGATGCAAGTCTGGCACAGCATGGTTGAGGTGGGGAGGAAATGATTGATGACTGTTGAACAGTGGAACATGCAAGCCCCCCCCCCCCCCTCCTGTGGCATGTGGACGTTAAAATGACATTGAAACCACACAGTTCGTAATAAACAAAATCAAACCTTCAGAAATATTCTAAATGTATACCGTGATGATTGTGATTGTTTTTACAGGTTGCCTTCTGAATGTGTTTCTTCTGAATGTGCCATTGTGTTTATCACCCTGTAGAAACCGATTTTGCAAAGAACATTAGCACCTATGCGAGAGTTGTTTTGTTTTGTGTGGGAGAGTACAAAGTTGGGAGTACTTTAATATATTATTTTTAAACCCATTCTTATGGGCCAAATTGCAGACTAAAGCCAAGTCAATGGGTGTGGTCTTGTCCACTTCCCCTGTCTCTTAGACACGGCCCCTGGGTATTTAACCCTTCGACTCCCACTCTTGGTTCTTGGCTTTCTGTTTCTCCTGCCTAACAGCTAACGTATTTGTAGTTGAAAGCTAACAGCTAAAAAGAGACGGGGTTCCCCTTTATGAGACAAAGATAGTTTGATTGTAAAGTTAACCGTACATCGAACGACAGAAGTAAACGGAGGCCTTCGCTTTCCGGCATATTCTTTTCCAAAATTAATCACGCTTTTATCCAAAACTAATATACGCTACATAGTGGTGCCCCATGTGAGGCGTTTTTTCATTAAACTCAAACACACATAATTGACAATATTTTGAAATATATTTAGGCAAGGGGGCATGTTCACGTGTAGTTTGCGTGTGCGCTGCATTTCGTTACCCGTCTGAGGGTCATTAACCACCTCTCGCTAGCTAGCAAAGCCACTAAGCTATTGCATCTACTCGTACCCGCGATCGATTGCTTTTATTAATTTAAAAGCTCCCCTTTTCACTCGTTTTTCAAAACACCACCGCTACAATTGTACATTTGAAGCTTCGTGCCTTTTTGATTTTCCAACTGTTTGAGATTTACAATGTAACAATTACAAGCTTTACCAACAAAGGGTGCTGCAACAACGCCACCTCCCGTTCGAAAACGTTCCCTACATCACGTAAATTGATTTAGCCCTGCAACACTTTAATAGGTTAAACACAATTACTTAACTGATTCACGCATGAGTGGAGTTTATTAACCTTTATTAATTATTTGTTCATTTATTTTTATCACTTTGGGCTTTTCTTTTTAAATTTGATTTGACTTTTTGATTTTTAACTTTTACTCCCCAATTGTTTTTCTTTGAATGTTTTTTTTCTTGCCTTTTCTCTGATGCCAAAGCCAACGTCTTTGTAAGTTATACAAGCAATTCATTAATACATGAATTACAATTACTAATAATACATTAACAATAATACACACCTAATTAAAAGTATACCTAACTTTTTACCAAAGCTAATTAAAACTGCTTTGAATTAACTAAAGCTTCAAATTTTTTTCACAAATTGAATTGACTTGCTCAGCGACTCATCACAGTCAAATCGATTTGTTTACCTAATCATAACCAAATTGAATTTATTTATCAAAGCTAACTAAATTAATTTGGTGAATTAGGCAATTCGTTTAAAATTTTGTTAATAAGCTGATTTGATTTACTCCATCAAGGTGCCCTTCGCAATTGTTTAAATCAAGTAAATTGCTAAATCTCTTGCATCAATTTTAAATCGATCATATAAACTTTGTGCGTAAAATTGATGTCAACAATTTTGTTCCATTCGGTTACTGCTTCTATGCACGTTCTCGAACACCTTTAAGGTTACGTGATAACCCTCACAGCATAATTTGCTAATGCTATTTAATTGTTTAACAATTAATTACCCCACTTGTGCATCTATTCAAAATTAGACGCACCACTTAAATGAGCTTACAATAGTAACAATCCAGTTGCATACAACGTAAAGCAACTGCACATGCAACGCAATTATGGCGGAAGTTGTAAACAGTCCCACCCAATAAGACAATCTCGACACGTTAAAACAGCTTGTAAGCAACCTAATTAACTCATTCACTGCCAGCCATTTCCTGAGCAGGGAACCCCATTTTTTTTAGCAATTTCACTCATTTTTCAAGCCCCACAGAATATTGTGTGCTATGACTATGTAAACACCAAAACCTCCAAAATAAAATCAGGCTCTCTTTTTTTCATCAGAAAAAAACTGTCTCTAGCTTACGCCATTCTTTAGTAATCAGAAAGTAAGTAAACTTTCAGCCAAATCTGTTTCTGGAGGAAAAAAAAATGAGAAAACAGCCTTTTTGTGAAAGCAGACACATCAAGCAGAACAATGACTTTGACACCAATATTTTGTTTTGTTTTGTGAAAATATCAAACGTGAACATAAAAGACTGAAAAAATACTTTTGACAGAAAAATAATTTATTTACAAGTGTAACTGTACAGAATTTATATTAGACAAAAATGCATGAACAAATGGGGCTCCCACACTTGCACTTTTTCCCTCCTCTACCGTTTGTCCAGGTTTTTATTACCTTGCGTATAAAAACTAGCAAAGTTTGATCCACTTCTGGATTTTATTCTTCGGTGGCAGTGAATGGGATCTTGCGTGGTTGTCATTGTCCTGGAAACCAGTTCATTCTCCTTAAAGCACAACCTGTGCAGTTTAGAAAGACAACTAATTACTAAAAATTACATTGTTGAAATTGCTGACGTGGAGAAAAAAAAGCTTTCAATTACCTTTTTTGTCTGCACTGCGTCCTGGAATGGGGTCGGACGTCTGCTGGATTTATAACCTGTAAGTTTTAAAAAATACACACCATTACTGGAGAATACATTTTATTGATGACGTGTTTTGCAAGGGTAAAAAAAAAAGTTACTTTTCTTCGTCGCAATCGTAAAAGACGGGTGTTGAATTCCTGCAAGATGGACGTAGTGGAAAATTCAAATCAGTACTGGCAACAGATGTGACATTGCAATGTGAACTAGTGGGACTAAATTATGTTTTTATGAATAGAATTTTTGAAGGAGTGCTAAATGTAGCTAACGCGAGCTGCAAACGAGTTGTCTTCGTCTGAAGAAGCTCGGGATGAAATTCGGCTGGCTATCCAGACGGCGTTCACTCATCACGATTCCGGATTCCATTTACTCTAATCCTGGTCGAGAGACGATCAGCTGGCAAGCGGCTGAGAGGATCTCGCCATATGTATTGGCCGGCATTTTGCGCGATAGCTTTGCAACAAAGCGATCGCTCGGAGCGTCATTCTGACTTGGCGCAGCATCCTTTATTCCCCCGTCATTCCTGTCGGTCGCAGGAATATTATGCAGAAAAAGACCAACACATAGCTATCGGATCACAATATTTTTGAGATATCACAATAATGATTCGCACCAAAACTTTGAACAGTTGCCGGTAAATACGGAATCCCGGTCCTGTCCGCCCGAGCATGACAAACCCAAATGGCACAGACACTGAAAGTAAACGCAGGCGTTCGCTTTCTATTTTTTATTCTTTTCCAAAATTAATTACGATTTTATCCAAAACCAATATATGCTACACAGTGGTGCCCCATGTGAGGCAAGTTTTTTGTTGAACTCAAACACACAAAAGGACCTGGAAGACTTGCTGTGATAAATGTAACCATGAATTCTGCTGTCTACCAAAAAAATCCTGAAGTAGAATGTCCGGCCATCTGTTTGTGACCTCAAACTGAAATGAACTCGGATTCTGCAGCAGGACAATGATCCAAAACACACCAGCAAGTCCACCTCTGAATGGCTGAAGAAAAAAACAAGATAAAGACTTTGGAGTGGCCCAGTCAAAGTCCTGACCTCAATCTTATTGAGATGTTTTGGCATGACCTTAAAAAGGCGGTTCATGCTTGAAAACCCTCCAATGTGGCTGAATTACAATAATTCTGCAAAGATGAGTGGGCCAAATTTCATGCACAGCGCTGTAAGAGACTTGTTGTTATTCGAAACGCTTGATTGCAGTTGTTGCTGCTAAGGGTGGCCCAACCAGTTATTAGGTTTAGGGGGCAATCACTTTTTTTCACACAGGGCCATGTCGGTTTGAAATTTTTTCCCTCCCTTAATAATAAAAACCTTTGTTTAAAAACTGCATTCTGTGTTTACTTGTCTTTGACTCATATTAAAATTTGTTTGATGATGGGAAAAACAAATATGCCAAAAAATTAATCAGGAAGGTGGCAAACACTTTTTCACACTACTTTACATCAGGATTCTGTTCCACCGCCAATTGTGGAAAAAGTCCTCAGAGGCAGATATCTCGATTGATCACGTGTTCTCACGAAACTGAAGACAACGAAACACTTCCAGATAAGCACCGATGTTACCAGAGTGTTTCCAAAGGTTGCCGGGGCTGTGAGCGATGTAAAATGTCAAAATTATAAAAGGACTTCTTGTCATCTGGGGAACCCACTTTTTTGCGGGGGAAAAAAAATTATATTGGGTAAGACGCTTGTTTTTATTTATGGTTCTTTCCTTGTTCCTGAGTCAGGGCACTTTTTAACTCACTACATTCTGTTTCACGTCACAATTCACGGTGTCATGACTCGGGAGACGTCAGTTTCACGCATGAAGAGTTTCGGTCGTAAATATTGAACACATTCAATATTTAAGATTATCTGCTCAACCCGTTTTGGAACCTATTATCGGGACAAATCCACTCTTAACACACACCAGACCTAAGGATAATCTTATAGGATAATCTTAAAAGACATAAAATAGTCTGGTGTTTGACATTTTTGGTCGAGAAGAGGCAAAATAGGGACATAAACACACCGATTGTCTTTGTTTGTACCGGGCTTAAAAGATGATTGGTGGCGATGGGTGGAATAAGTAGGTTAGAAGTGTTTTATACAGACTGAAGTAGGTTAAAGTGTTTTTCACAAACTGCATGAATCAATGTTCGGTGTGGTATTTAGGACATGCCCACACAGACGCCTTGGCACCGAGAATAACAATGAAGACACAAAATTGTATGAGGAGGAGATTTAACGTCTTTGACGCTTCCACAGATACAAGAAGACTCAGGAGACCCTCTCCCAGGCGGGACAGAAGACCAGTGCGGCTTTCACCACCATGAGCTCGGCCATTAGCAGGAAGCTGGGTGACATGAGGTATGGCACTGCTCGGCTGCAGTTTACTTTTAGACATTTATGTAGTCATGAACTCTTTTGAGCACGTTTGCTTAACCTTTTTTAGAACCTATTGGGTTTAGGTCTGTCCACTGCTCTGTTTGGCTATACTTTTTGGTTTTAGATATAGTTCACTCTTTTACAACAAAGATTTAAGATTTTCCAAAATTAAGTCCGTAATTCTCCTTAAAAATGCAAAACTTAATCATTTGATGCAGTTTGCAGCAGTGCCCTGTGCCCTTTTCAAATGTATTACCCTTTGGACACCTTTGTGAAGAAAATGCACACGCACAAACAAACTGTATTTAAAAAAATATATATATACAGTGAATATTAAAAGTCTGCAGACCCCTTTTAAAATGCCAGGTTTTTGATATTTTAAAAATCTGGGACTAAGATACCATTTCAAAACGCATATGTGTGTGCGTGCGTGCGCGTGCATGTGAGTGCCATCCTCGTGTTTGGCAGTGACATCCTTCATTTGATAGTAATTAGCTTCCTAACACTATCGCTAGCAGTTTCCATGTACTTAGAAGCCATTCCGAGAGCTAATTGAGTGTGGGGGGGGGAATAAGATACACTATCTTAAAGGTCTATAGGACAAAGATGTTATGTGGTCAGTTATAATTTGTATTTGCATTGTTTGTTATGTAATACATGCACGTCACTTCCAGCAAGTTGTCAACTATAGTTTAGCTAAAAATTAGATTTTTATTACGCGCATTGAGCACTCCCCGAACATACTCAAAGCTCAAGACACCGGGGTGTGACATTACAATTGCCAAACACAAGCGCGCTACACTCTATACGCAATGACGTGCATGTGTTGGAATATGAGGAGGAGGGTTTTGACGTACAGGAGCCCCCAACTGAACTTGGCATCGTCAAAGTGTACATGTTTGAGCCGATCAGGAGGTCGGAACCTGACAGTGACGACGACGAGCAGCCAAGTAGCAGCTGTACAACATAAAAAGAGAGCGGCCATTGAGCACCCAACTGAACTTGGGATCGTCAAACCGTACATGTTTGAGCTGATCAGGAGGTCGGAACCTGACAGTGACGACGACGAGCAGCCAAGTAGCAGCTGTACAACAGAAAAAGAGAGCGGCCACTGGGTCGATGTGACGGTATGTCAAAAGCATGTCTTTTTATGCAGTCATGGCTAGAAATAATGGCACCCCAGGGGTGCCAATATTGTTTAGCACGACTATACGTATTATATATTCTTATATGTTTCAGTGACAGCACAAGCTTTTACATAGTATGCCGTATTCCTATATATTGTGTGGCCCTTGCTCGAGTAGCTTTATAACACGCCGCAAAGTAAGTCTTTGCCGTGTCTGTTGGCTTGTCGTATAGGCAAGAGTACAGACGACAGTACTGAAAAGTACTGCGTGGGTCTTATTTTCCTACTGCCCAGTGCATAATAACCATAATAGTTGTAAGTATATCCAAGAAAATCCTCACCTCTTGTCAGCGCCGCTTCACTGCTGCACCGTGGTGGCTGCGAGATTTAGTTCTCTTGCTGGTAGTTGAGGTCACGATGGCCGTAGGAAAAATAGTTGGCACCACAGCTGGTTTCAGCCTCTACCTAACTACACCTGTGTATCCAATGCTTTCTGCTAAGTCTTTCTCAAAACACGCCGGTTCGACGTGATCAGCACAGCATTATCACAATTGTCCATAATTGATGAGCCATTCTGCTATCCTCCTCTTCATATCAGATTCTGTGGAATCTGCTGCCATCTTCGTACATCATGTTGCTTACCTTATACTGTTGTAGCATGCATCGGTTGTTCAATGAATTGACTTAATTTGTTGTAAGATCACGGAAGGGACTGCCAGCAATTCCTCCCGTAACCACTTGTCTGATAAAGTGAAACTAAATGTTGGCATTACCTAGTATACAATCTTTATTGTTATTAGGGGCAACACGTGGGGCTGAGCCAGCTCCGGAAGGACCTCTCGGGTTGCTCGGTTTTGACCCAGCTAGCAACGGGAGCTGGCTAGGTCGAAACCTAGCACCCAGATAGGAACCAGAGCAGTAACAAAAGCTTCTCTCTGTCTTTCTCTACTACCAGAGGCGGGCCGAGAGCTTCTCTTTTTAAACTTCCCAGGAGAAGGGAGGGATGGACCCACCTGAGTTTATAATGAGCGCGAAAGTTTCTTTGTGTGCTAATTTCTTGAAAAAGAATTTGGGGTGACTAACCTTTTCTCGTATATCATGCTTGGCTAAATTTTTACCTAGTCTTGAGGTACGGAAAATAACTTTGTTTTGAATTGTCTTTCATTTGAATCTAAGCATGACTTACTGTGTAATTTTAAACTTGTCATCGCCAACCTAATACCATTCTTCTGTGTATTGTTCATAAAAGAGAGAAGGAATGCCAGGGAACAAGTAGCACAGTGATGATGATTATTAAAATAATCTTTCATCTGCAATATACGAAAACACACCAAAACACAAGCTTAAGCTTTGGCATCGATAGTTTGTCAATCCCAAGGTGGTGTTGTTCACTGTTCAGTAACTCATCACCACAGGGGTCCTCTTGTTAATGGTGACAACGGAACCTTTAAAAGGGATGAATTCTCTTTGATCCACCAGTTTGTGGCTTTGCAGATCTCACTTGTCAATCCATCCATCCATTTTCTACCGCTTATCCGAGGTCAGGTCGCGGGGGCAGTAGCTTTAGCAGGGACGGCCAGACTTCCCTCTCCCCAGCCACTTCATCCATCTCTTCCGGGGGGATCCCAAGGCATTCCCAGGCCAGCCGAAGGATGTAGTCTCTCCAGCGTGTCCTGGGTCGTCCCTGGGGTCTCCTCCCGGTGGTACGTGCCCCTAACACCTCATCAGGGAGGCGTCCGGGAGGCATCCGAATCAGATGCCCCAGCCACCTCATCTGGCTCCTCTCGATGTAAAGGAGCAGCGGCTCTACTCTGAGATCCTCCCGGATGACCGAGCTTCTCACCCTATCTCTAAGGGAGAGCCCGGACACCCTGCGGAGGAAACTCATTTCGGCCGCTTGTATCCGGGATCTTGTTCTTTCGGTCACAACCCACAGCTCATGACTATAGGTGTGGGTAGGAACGTAGATCGACTGGTAAATCGAGAACTTTGCCTTTCGGCTTAGCTCCTTCTTTACCACAACGGATTGATACAAAGTCCGCATCACTGCAGACGCTGCACCGATTCGCCTGTCGATCTCGCGTTCCATTCTTCCCTCACTTGTGAACAAGACCCCAAGATACTTGAACTCCTCCACTTGGGGCAGCATCTCATCCCGACCTGGAGAGGGCACGCCACCCTTTTCCGACTGAGGTCCATGGCCTCAGATTTGGAGGTGCTGATTCTCATCCCAGCCGCTTCACACTCAGCTGCGAACTGCTCCAGTGAGAGTTGGAGGCTTGATGAAGCGAATAGAACCACATCATCTGCAAAAAGCAGAAATGCAATACTGAGGCCACCAAACCGGACTCCCTCTACGCCTCGGCTGTGCCTAGAAATTCTGTCCATAAATGTTATGAACAGAATCGGTGACAAAGGGCAGCCTTGGAGGAGTCCAACCCTCACCAGAAACGAGTCCGACTTACTGCCGGATATGCGGACCAAACTCTGACTCCGGTCGTACAGGGACCGAACAGCCCGTATCAGGGGGTTCGGTACCCCATACTCCCGAACCAACCCCCACAGGACCACCCGAGGGACACGGTCGAACGCCTTCTCCAAGTCCACAAATCAAATGTAGACTGGTTGGGCGAACTCCCATGCACCCTCGAGGACCCTGCCGAGGGTGTAGAGCTGGTCCACTGTTCCACGACCAGGACGAAAACCACACTGTTCCTCCTGAATCTGAGATTCGACTTCGCGACGGACCCTCCTCTCCAGCACCCCTGAATAGACCTTACCAGGGAGGCTGAGGAGTGTGATCCCCCTGTAGTTGGAACACACCCTCCGGTCCCCTTTCTTAAAAAGGGGGACCACCACCCCAGTCTGCAAATCCAGAGGCACTGTCCCCGATGTCCATGCGATGTTGCCGAGGCGTGTCAACCAGGACAGCCCTACAACATCCAGAGCCTTGAGGAACTCCGGGCGAATCTCATCTACCCCCGGGGGCTTTGCCAACGAGGAGCTTTTTAACCACCTCGGTGACCTCAACCCCAGAGACTGTCAACCCTGACTTGTCAAGCTAATCCTAATTAAGTTAGTCCAAACCTTCTTCTCCTTGTACCCAGTGGGGGTCTTGAATTATCTCTCTTTGTCTTTAGAAGGAAGGATGAGGCGCAACAGTATTACTGACGGCTGGTTTGGATGGCCATTTTTCCTTTCAAGGTAGGTTTGGAGTTGCATTTTAGGTATCTCCTATTTTGTTCAGTGTTATTTCGTCTGTGAGTTGTGACCTCAAAAAAAAAAGGGGCTGTTTCATTTGCAATGCAAGCACTAAATAAAATGAAAGTACAACTATGTTAGAATGGTACTCACAAATCCCCATTTCAGTCGATAGATAATGCTGGTGGCAAGAGAAGCACCCAATCCATGCGGGTCTCTATCCAAAGCAGCTTAGCCAAAGGTCAAACCAGACGAGCGTATCCATAAGAGAGTATCCATAGCCTGCTGTAAATTAAAGTCTCTCTTTAGTTTTGAATCATATTTAAAGCTATTCACTTTGCATACAAGAGACAAACAAAATGCTAGCATTAACATTAGCATGCTACATCGCTAATCACAATTAGTATTTTTCTTTCCAGCACAAAACATTCCTCTGCGCACACTAAAAAAATACATCAATACTTACTTTCAATTGGATGACAGATAATCCAAAACGAACGACTAGACTCTGTGGCGACTGATGTTTATGAGAATTACTTCTTCGTCTTTGGCTTGCTTCCCTGCTTTTAGCCACAGTCCAAAATGGACAATCATTGAACTGGTCTTTTGAGAACGTTCGTTAAACTACGCCCACCACTACCTAATTGGACATTAAAGGTCAGTCTGCCAATCAAATGAAAGAAACTAAAAAGATTGACATGTACAAGTTAGGTAATGAGAAATGAAAAATAAACTGCACCATCATTGTACATTTTACAAAATTGCTATGAACAAAACATCCATCCATCCACCCATCTTCTTCCGCTTATCCGAGGTCGGGTTGCGGGGTCAGTAGCATTAGCAGGGAAGCTCAGACTTCCCTCTCCCCAGCCACTTTATCCAGCTCTTCCGGGGGATTCCGAGGCATTCCCAGGCCAGCCAGGAGAGAGTCTCTCCAAGCGTTTCCTGGGTTGTCCCCGGGGTCACCTCCCGGTGGGACGTGCCCGGAACACCTCACTAGGGAGGCGTCCGGGAGGCTTCCGAATCAGATGCCCCAGACACCTCATCTGGCTCCTCTCGATGTAAAGGAGCAGCGGCTCTACTCTGAGATCCTCCCGGATGACCGAGCTTCTCACCCTATCTCTAAGGGAGAGCCCGGACACCCTGCGGAGGAAACTCATTTTGGCCACTTGTATCCGGGATCTTGTTCTTTCGGAAAAGAACGGCACGGAATGGGAGATCGACAAGCAGCTTGGTGCAGCGTCTGCAGTGATGTGGTCTTTGTATCGTGGTGAAGAAGCAGCTAAGCCGAAAAGGCGAAGCCCTCAATTTACCAGTCGATCTACGTTCCTACCCTTACCTATAGTCGCAAGCTGTGGGAACGAGACCTATTCAAACCGTGTTTTGATATGACATTGATACTTTTTTATTGGTTTTAGTTTTTTTGGATACCCTTCTTCTGACTAATCCCTTTGAAGAACCTTTGTGATGCTGCGAAAAGATCTCTGAGGACCCTAGCTTTGTGTTATGTGGCGACTTCAGTTTAACATGAATTTCAATTTAATTGCTTAATGGTCAGAGGACAAAGATGTTAAAATTTTTCTTTAACTCTAGAACCCCTGTACAAACCACATCTGCCATTTATAAGCGATTATGTACCAGATATACAGAACTTAAATCGATAAGTATGATTTAGAATGTGCCTTCTGCTTTTTGCATCTCGCGCCTTCCGGTCTTCAGCTCTATCCGGCGCTGTGACGCAACACTAGCCAAACAGCCTGTTCGTTCGGCATTGTGTGCTGCTCTTACATGCTGTTTTTCCCGTCCTTGTATATTTGTTGTTGTATGACTTAACGATTTCACGATGGTTTATTGTGTGGCATTTGGTTGTACAAGGGGTTCAGGCAGTGGCAAGACTTTCTTTGGCTTTCCAAGTGAAAAAGGAGACCACATCGATGGGGAAAGTCAATCGACAGGGGAAGCTGTATTGTGCTTCGAGTATGTTCGAGGAGTGTTCAAGATGCGTAATAAAAACTTCACTTTTAGCTAAACTTATAGCTGACAACTTGCTGGAAGTGACATGAATGTATTACATAACATATAAACAATGCAAATATGAATTTTATCTGACCCCATAACATCTTTGTCTTCTGACCTTGAATTCTGAACACAGCCACATACCGATTTGTAAGAGGGCATGTGCACTTGTGCTACCACGCTATCCAAATTTTTTAATTTTTTAAATTCCCCTCTCTCAAAATCTTGTATTTTTTTCTGTTGAGTTACAGGTTAACTAATAGTGGAAAAAATGTTTGTGATGTATCTTTCATTTTTGTACATCACATAAACCTGCCATTTGAACAGGGATGTGTAGACTTTTTATATTCACTGAAGCTTCCCTTCACCTCCTTTGGTAATAGTTGTATTACTGACTTGATTGTGTTAAGAGAAATAATTACGTATATTATACATACTTCTTCTTTTCCTTTCGGCTTGTCCCTTTAAGGGTCGCCACGGCGCGTCATCCTTTTCCATGTAAGCCTATCTCCTGCATCCTCCTCTCGATCCTCCAACTGCCCTCATGTCTTCCCTTACGACATCCATCAACCTTCTCTTTGGTCTTCCTCTCACTCTCTTGCCTGGCAGCTCCATCCTCATCATCCTTCTACCAATATACTCACTATTTCTCCTCTGGACGTGTCCAAACCAGCGGCACGGTGGACGACTGGTTAGAGCGTCTGCCTCACAGTTCTGAGGACCGGGGTTCAATCCCCGTGCCTGCGTGAGGTTTCTCCGGGCACTCCGGTTTCCTCCCACATCCCAAAAACATGCATGGTAGGTTAATTGACAACTCTAAATTGTAGGTGTGAATGTGAGTGCGATTGGTTGTTTGTTTGTATGTGCACTGCGATTGGATGGCAACCAGTTCAGGGTGTACCTCGCCTCCTGCCCGATGATAGCTACGATAGGCTCCAGCATGTCCGCGACCCAGTGAGGAGAAGCGGTAAAGAAAATGAATGGATGGATGGACGTGTCCAAACCATCGAAGTCTGCTCTCTAGAACTTTGTCTCCAAAACATCGAACCTTGGCTGTCCCTCTGATGAGTTCATTTCTAATTTTATCCAACCTGGTCACTCCGAGAGTGAACCTCAACATCTTCATTTCCGCCACCTCCAGCTCTGCTTCCTGTTGTCTCTTCAGTGCCACTGTCTCTAATCCATACATCATGTCTGGCATCACCACTGTTTTATAAACTTTGCCCCATCATCCTAGCAGAGACTCTTCTGTCACATAACACACCTGACACCTTCCTCCACCCGTTCCAACCTGCTTGGACACGTTTCTTCACTTCCTGACCACACTCACCATTGCTCTGGACAGTTGACCCCAAGTATTTAAAGTCCTCCACCTTTGCTATCTCTTCTCCCTGTAGCCTCACTCTTCCCCCACCACCCCTCTCATTCATGCACATATATTCTGTCTTACTTCGGCTAATCTTCATTCCTCTGCTTTCCAGTGCATGCCTCCATCTTTCAAACTGTTCCTCCACCTGCTCCCTGCTTTCACTGCAGATAACAATGTCATCTGCAAACATCATGGTCCACGGGGATTCCAGTCTAACCTCATCTGTCAGCCATCACCACTGCAAACAGGATGGGGCTCAGGGCTGATCCCTGATGCAGTCCCACCTCCACCTTAAATTCGTCCGTCACACCTACAACACACCTCACCACTGTTCTGCTGCCCTCATACATGTCCTGTATTATTCTGACATACTTCTCTGCCACTCCAGACTTCCGCATGCAATACCACAGTTCCTCTCTGGGTACTCTGTCATAGGCTTTCTCTAGATCTACAAAGACACAATGGAGATCCTTCTGACCTTCTCTGTACTTTTCCATCAACATCTTCAAGGCAAATAATGCATCTGTGGTACTCCTTCTAGGCATGAAACCATACTGTTGCTAGCAAATACTCACTTCTGTCCTGAGTCGAGCCTCCACTACTCTTTCCCATAACTTCATTGTGTGGCTCATCAACTTTATTCCTCTATAGTCCCCACAGCTCTGCACATCACCTTTGTTCTTAAAAATGGACACCAGCACACTTTTCCTCCATTCCTCAGGCATCTTCTCACGCGCTAGAAGTATATTGAACAAGCTGGTCAAAAACTCCACAGCCACCTCTCCTAGATGCTTCCATACCTCCACAGGAATGTCATCAGGACCAACTGCCGTTCCATTTGTCATCCTCTTTAATGCCTTTCTAACTTCACCCTTACTAATCATTGCCACTTCCTGGTCCACCACACTTGCCTCTTCTACTCTCCCTTCTCTCTCATTTTCCTCATTCATCAACTCCTCGAAGTATTCTTTCCATCTATCTAGCACACTACTGGCACCAGTCAACATATTTCCATCTCTATCCTTAACCACCGTAACCTGCTGCACATGCTTCCCATCTCTATCCCTCTGTCTGGCCAACTTGTATAGATCCGTTTCTCCTTCTTTAGTGTCCAACCTGGCATACATGTCATCATATGCCTCTTGTTTGGCCTTTGCCACCTCTACCTTTGCCCTGGGTCGCGTCTCAATGTAGTCCTTTTGCCTCTCCTCGGTCTTCTCAATGTCCCACTTCTTCTGAGCTAACCTTTTTCCTTGTATGATTTCCTGTAACTGTGAGGTTCCACCACCAAATCTCCTTCTCTCCTTTCCTGCCAGAAGATACACCAAGTACTCTCCTGCCTGCCTCTCTGATCTGATCTCTCTAGCTGCAGTGGTCCAGTCTTCTGGAAGCTCCTCTGTCTACCGAGAACCTGTCTCACCGCTTCCCGAAAAGCTGCACAAAACTCGTCCTGTCTCAGCTTCCACATGGTTCTCTCCTCTGCTTTTGTCTTCCTAATCTTCCTCCCCACGACCAGAGTCATCTTACACACCATCATCCTATGCCGTCTAGCCACACTCTCTCCTACCACTACCTTGCAGCCACTGATCACATTATACATAACACCTTCAATTTCAAGTTTCAGCCTCATCACTCAATCTGATACTCTTTTCACCTCGAAGACATTCTTAGCCAACTCTTCTTTTAAAATAATCCAGACACCATTTCTCTTCCCATCTACACCATGGTAAAATAATTTAAACCCTGCCCCTAAACTTATAGCCTTACTGCCTTTCCACCTGGTCTCCTGGACACACAATATATCAACCTTTCTCATAATCATCATGTCAACCAACTCCTAAGATTTTCCTGTCATAGTCCCAACATTCAAAGTCCCCACATTCAGTTCTAGGCTCTGTGCTATCCACTTCTCTTTCTGCCGAAGAACCCACTTTCCACCTTTTCTTCTTCGACCCACAGTAGCTGAATTTCCACCGGCGCCCTGCAGGTTGACTGCGCCGGTGGCGGACGTTGTAAACCCGGGCCACGACCGATCCGATATGGAATTCTTTGGATGAACGCTCATATTTGTTTGGCAAATTTTTACGCCGGATGCCCTTCCTGACACAACCCTCTGCATTTATCCGGGTTTGGGACCGGCCTACAGTTTGCACTGGCTTGTGCCCCCCATAGGGCTGGATTACATATATTATACATACACTACTGTTTTTTTCCCAATTGTATGAATAATTTTGGCTATGGGTGCCCTTTTTGGGCTTGAGTACAGTTAAGGATGCAATATAATGTCAATGTTCAATAGATCATGGAACCTTCAATCGTCCTTGTGTGTTTGTTTTCTTTGTCAAAAAAGAGAGGAAAAAATAAGACACCACAGTGCTGAGTCTCAGGGTCCATTCAATCAACTGTACACAAGAGTGCAGGTTCACTGAATGACACACCTTGTGTCCCGGTGGGTCCCAAGCCCAGATAAATGCAGAGGGATCTATTCATTTTTAAAAGGCATCTATGATAGAGTTTGCATTGACTTTTGCCCCTCATAGGGCTGCATTGCTGTGACTAAATATCGTACACTATTTCTCAACCTCTACCGCTCTCTCTCGTTATATTACAACACTGATCGTTATATTACAACACTGATTTATTCAGGTAAAGGCAAGTTCCCTTTCAGTAATTGAGTAGAGAGTAATTGTCTCATTTACAGACCAATGTTATCAAGATGGGGCTGTTCACACCTGAGTTAGGATATTAGTTCAAAACTAATCCAGCCACTTAGCTGTCCTTTGGCCATGAAAGTTAGAAAAGCCAAATTGCTGGGCTGTGGGACTCATTCATTAATTTCCCGTACCGCTTATCCTCACTAGGCCGTGCTGGAGCCTATCTCAGCAAACTCTGGGCGAGAGGCGGGGTCCACCCTGAACTAGTCGCCACCCAGTCGCAGGGCTGTGGGACATCTAGTGGTAAATCCCCCGATAGCCAAAGATTAGGAGAAATTGGAATCCTGCAGTTAAAAACTGAGGGGAGTTTCTGTGTAAATTGTGACCAGAAGCGCTGTTCAGGTGTATACTGTCAGGTTCAAACAACCTAGAACATTTAATAAACAATAAACAAGGAAGGAAGACAAGAGATGGTTCTTTTACTCGCGAGGAGAAAGGACAGAATTGTTCGCAGTAACAATCTCCTACCGGTCTGAGCACACTCTGCCGAGCCCTCTCTTTTTATTTCCTTAGGGCGGTTCCCATTTACACAGCTGTTGCTGCTATAAAGTTGGGGGAGCACATAGCAGCAACGTGTAAACCATCTTCACAGACAACTTCAACTTACATGATACAAACAAGGTTATATTGCTGAATAAATGTTTTCCAATACTATAAGAGTAAATATGGGATAATGTACATTTATTCTAACATTTCCCTCCTGTTTATCACATATTTGCTCAAATTCTCATATCACCATACATCAGTCACTTCAGTTAGATTTTCGACTGTAAGATCATTTTTATGAAAACACATACATTTACACTCAGAGGCAATGTTAATCTTTATTCATAGCTACCTGGATCTGGAAACAAATCAGGCAGGTCATAATGCATGTCATCATCATCATTACTGTCATTATCTTCAGGGTCAAGACCAAGTAAAGGATACATTTGAGCCATTCGGTTCTCCATGGGTGAGATTGCTGTTGTTATCAATCTATTAATGAGAGAATGCAGACAAGGAATACAACAACATCCACACAAGGTCAAAATTGCTGCAAAAACAGTGATTGATACCAAAATTGAGGACACCAGGGCTTTGTATTTTCCAAAAGCATTCATCCACATGGAGGTGTCAACACCAGAGTGTTCCTTCATTTTACCATTAAGGGTTCGGAGTCCCTCTATGGCCTTGGTGAGACTGCCAGCCGCAGCTGTGTTGTTGGGAATGAATGTGCAGTATTGTTCTCCGAACATAGCACATACTCCTCCTCTCTCAGCCAACAACGTGTCAACAGCTATCCTGTTTTGGAATGCCATAAGTGTGTGGCTGATAGCTGTTCATGCACAGCTTCAAACCCACTCTGCGTCCAATTGCCCAATTTTTGCATGTTGTCATGGATGTAGTTGATTCTGTCTTCGTTTTTGTTGGTTGTACACCACCAACAGATCGAGGACTCAAATCCTGCAGCTATTTGATCTACTAATTTGTACTCACTTGAAACACCACGGGGAACACCAACGGCGTCAATGTATGTTGGATTATTTTAGCCCTGCCAGTCTGCTGCTCTTTTCTGACGTCGCCAATGTTCTGGCATGACAGTGGATAAACTAGCTGTTAACTCTTATACAGACATAGGATGTGCGGATACCGCTAACAACAAGGTCACTAGGGCACAAAGACCAGTTACATTTGTTTTTGCAATTTATCAAATAGTCTAGCATCTCCACACCACCACCAGATGTCCCCTCTTGGCTACGGATTGAAGTCAATTCCTACCACTATTGATACTGTAGGAACCTGAATTTTATAATCACCTATTACTCTTGAGGTTCCATGCGTGTTCATTTTTGTGAAAGAGCTACAATTGTAATGACGTGTTAAAAGTCAACCAATTTATAACTGACAGAGGAGTCTATACATTTTACAGAGCTCTGGGTCAGTAGCTACGCTTATCCTAGCCTCAGCAGAGACAGCGCAGACTGAACAAAGCTATCTGTTCTTGCCCCCGACTTATACAATGTTTCAAAGAGGAAGTATGGAATCGCTGTCATCTGATTGGTCCAACGCCCACTGACACCCTCATTGTCCTGCAGAATGATGACCTGGCTCCAGGCGCGGTCTTCACAGTGTTTCATCTCAGGTCCACAGTGGCTCCCTGCAGATATGTTCTTTGTGGCCTCCACATGTACCCTGGTGGGAGCTTTCCTGCAATGAACTCCCACACCCTTATCTGATTTCCACTTTATACTATACTGCAATAAACACCCTTGTTTACCACCAGACCAATTATGCCATAAAACTCTATATCACCTTCAATACCTGACACAGTGGTGCTGAGAGATTTCTTAACTGCTCTGGTCTGCCAGTAATGTTTATACAAGTAAAATTCCCGAGAGTTACCTTTGTGGAAAACATAGGTTTGTGCTTATCAACTCTAGTCACGCTGTCCCAACTCATACATGTAATTCCAACTCAAATCTAATACATGTCCTGTAAGGTACCACCAATACGTCTCATAACCTTTTCCAGTTATCTGTTTGATGTTTGCAAATCCCTTTAAATTAGTAATTGGGAGCCTCAATTTAGTCATTGTGTTTGGTGCTATGGTTACCATAATTGAATTATTATATGCCCATGAGACTATCCAGGGAATTACAGGAATTGGTGTTCCTGACTGTCTGCTACTATGTCTAACCCTCTGTAAGAGTAAGGGTTGAGTGGTTACTTTATGGTCCGTTCGTTTAACCTTGGGTGGTTCCCACAAATACCATACTAACAGAAAAATCAAAACAGATAGCGTTGACATCCAACACCCCATAGCTGATTTTAAACACTTATGGGTCATTCTGGTTGAAATATCCCCTCTACTTTAGTTTGGCGTCTTATAAAATCTTCACTGACTTTCGGGTCTTCCCAGATTCTAAACATCTGAGACCACCCTATTATCAGACTTTTGCTCACCTCCCTTCTCAGAGTTTTCAACCATAATGACCTTTTTACAATGTGTCAAATAAATGCAAGTTGACTTTTCTACTATCTTTACAGCTGTGGGGGTTGTCAACAATACTTGAAATGGGCCTTCCCACTTAGGTGTGTACCAATGTTTCTTCTTCACACTTCTTACAAGCACCCAGTCCACTAGTTTGGCGTCCTGCTGGGAGACAAAAGGATCCTTTTTGTACTTGTTGGTTTTTTTCCAACATTTTCTGCATGTAGCCAGCTAAATTAGCTTCATCATTTGATTCCCATTGGTTCTTAAATTGAGGTAGTTTATAAGGCCTTCCAAACAATGTTTCATAGGTGTTAGCCCTGAAGTACTTATGTTTATATACAGTTTTACTAATTCCAAACACTGTGTCCTCTGCCTTCCTGTTTCTTCAATGCACTTTTTTAAGTCTGTTTTGTATTGTTCCATTCATCCTTTCCACTAATCCAGCACTTTGAGGGTGTGTTAAATATATTATAGAAGTTATCATTTATTTGCTTAGCTTGCATTAGTATAATGGACAATTTTAGATGTCTCGCCTTCAAAAAGAAGACTCAGCATCATCCGATGGAAGGGCGCCTGGACCAAGGACGTGATCGGATGTGGTCGGGTCGTGACAGGTGTTGGTCCAATATTATGTGTTGTGTCTTATTACTTAGAATACTATGTCTGGGAAAAACCCTCTTATTATCCAAATATTTTGTGTTGTGTCTTATTGCTTAGAGCATTATGATTTGTAAATCCCTCCTATTTCAAATAAATGCAGGAGCGAGGGGGGGGATTGTTTAGAGTGTGTTGAGAGGCTGTGATCTGAACAATCTCCCATACGCCCTCCTCATGAGAAAAAGAAACCAGTGTCTTCATTCCTTTTGTGTCTATTTTTTATAATGTTGGGTAAGATAAATCCAACATTAAATTGGTCCTTCGACCCGGATGTCAACACACCCGAGGATTCCAGTTGTGGAGCCGACTTCCAGTTAAGAGACCGTGGCCACGGCAAGTAAGACCCTTTCCGGGACTGGTCTTCGTTCTCCTCAACTGGGATCTGAAGGTTGACGAAAATCCACAGGATTGAAGACGAGTGGTGAGTTAAATTTTAAAAAAAATTTGGGGAAAAAAGGATTAAAGAGTGAGTGAATTGCGCGACGAAGAAGTCTGCGGCAGAATAAACCTTCTGTAATACTAGTCACTGGCAAGTGGTCAAGATGGACAGCGGAGTCCGACAAATTCCGTGAGGACGGCGGGGTCCTGTACGTACTTAAATTCCGTATTTCTGTGTTTCTGTGTTTCCGTTTTTTCGTGTGTTTATAAAAACGTTATTAATATCGTGTGTATGTGTAAAAGTATGAATGTCTAAGACTGGATTGTAAGTGACAACTGGGTTTGGAAGCAAAGGCAAGAATTCTCCGCCCCAATTGGGGTAGAAGCTTGAGAATTGCCAGAACTCAGACATTTATTGTCACCCTGTCATTTTTGAATAAAGTCAGTATTTTGGTCACTCTAGGTGCAAATAAACTGACTTCCAAAATTCACAAAAATGGGAATAAATAACAGTAAGCCGGATCAAAAAATAGACCTAACGTGTAAAGATTGGAAATATGTTCAACTACAAAACCATTCCAAAATATAACATTTAAAAACGTGGATAACCAAATACGGTTTCGCTGGCCAGCTAAATTCGCAAAAAATAGTTCAACTTCGAAACGAAATAAAGTGTCGACACAAAAATTATATATCACAAATACAAAAAGATGGATTTGACGACTTACTCTTCTGGTTAAACATGGCGTCTAAAAGAGAAAAAGGAAGGGAGAATAAGAAACACTTAACAAATGAACAAAAAGAGCAGGAAGGTAGGCATAAAAATATGTTGTTTCAAAGACAGGAAGATGACGAGACAGGACCAATAATAAGAATTAGCGAGAAAAAGATAATTGAAGAAAGTTGTAAAAAAAAAAAATGAGGAAACAAAAGCATCAGCACCCTTGTATCCGGTTTTGCCACCTCATGAACTTCCTCCAACTCAAGAGGCACAAACACAACGAATTTTACGATCAGGAGGGGTACAAATGAATTGGTCTAAAACTATGGTAGAAACATTTTCTCCCATTCCCAAAATAACAAATATAACCTCAGACGGCATCACACCTTATCAACAACAGTTAAAAAATGCTTTACATGCGAATTCGAAAGAACACATTAACAGATGGGTAGATAAACATTGGATAAACCTAGCAACTGGCCCTCTGGAGGAATATGTTAATCATGCCCTCCACGCAGAAAGAGTGTTAGACAAAAAACAAAAAGAGAAGATAGATGTCTTCCTCGACGAAGAAGCAGAAATATACTATCAAGGCAGAGAGAGAGATAATTTTAGAGGACGCGGCAGAGACCGTGGGAGTGTAAGATATGGTAGAAATCGAAATTATTATGATAATACCATCTGTTGGTGCTGTGGAAACAAAGGCCACATTGCACGTGACTGCTCTAAAAAAAATAAATAAATAAAAAATAAAAGAGAATACGGACAAACTACCGCATGACTAGGCCAGCCTGCTTCCCAACTCAACAAATCCTCTTGAGGAGAGAATGAGGAGGTGGATTTCAATTTACAGGACATTCTGAGTTTGGACACTGAAAAACCTGAAATAACCTTGTCAGTAAATGGGAAAGAAATGAAATTTCTTTGTGATACAGGAGCATTAGAGACCCACAGGGAGAACTTGTAGAATGCCCATTTTCGAAGTCCCGGAGTGCCCTGTGAATTTGTTGGGAAGAGATGGCTTATTCCAACTAGGACTTGTACTCAAACATGAATTAAACATAAATTAAAAAGAGAGGACCTCTATGTAACACTGGAAAACAGAGAAAGTACATTCTATTACACAATCGATATCCCAGACAAACCACCGTTAAACATGGGAAAGGCCCTGTTGTCTGCAGCCTTGCAGCTTATCACAAAAATAGAAGATAAAAAAGAATGTGATGAGCTGCAGTAATACAGAGAGCAGCATGCGTACCAAACCCACGCACATTGTTAAATTCATTAAGACCAGACGCTACTGTGTTTACAGTAGTGGACATAAGTAATGCATTCTTTTCAGTACCAATAGAAAATAACAGTCAATTTTGGTTTGCATTCACATTTGAGAAAAAAAAAATATATATACATTTACTAGATTACTGCAAGGTTACTGTGAAAAGTCCAACTAATTGTTCACAAGTTATGACAACACGCATGTCTTCTGGCATCTACAGATGGAGAGACATGCAAAGATTTATTGACCTTACTGCATCATCTAACAGAAGAGGGACATAAAGTTAACAAAATTAAATTGCAATGATGTAAAAGACAAGTCAAATATCTAGGCCATAATTTAAGTATAGGAGGAAAGACTATATTAGAAGACAGGAAAGCTATAGTCTTAAAAAATCCTAAACCACAGACGAAGAAACATATAATAATCATTTTTAGGTTTGACAAATTATTGTAGAGCATGGATTTCAAACTATGCAGAAATTGTTGCACTTTTGTCAAAATTAATGTATGAAAACAACCTTAAAATTATATCACCTGTTTAATGGAGTACAGAGGCAGAAAAGGCCTTCTGTGACATTAAACAACATTTGGTGTCCAGTGCTGCGCTAGGCCTTCCAAATTTAATGATAAAACATTCATTCAATGGTAGATTGTAAAAGCTATTGCATGACCTCCGTACTTACACAACAATACGGTGATAAGCTAAGACCAATAGCTTATTTTTCAACTAGAGAGCAGTTCACCCTTAAGGTCCCACATACAGTGTCTGCTCTCCTATTGCAAACCAATATGGCGTTTTTATCACCTGCAAGACATTTATCTTGCATTGCCATCTTGCTGTCACAACCACATTTGACTGTTGAGCGATGCACAACCTTAAATCCAGCCACACTAATACCCTTACTTGATGAAGGCACGCAGCATGACTGACAGGAATTGGCTGAACAAGCTGCTGAATTAGTAGCATTAAACAAGGCATGCAAACTAATGATAAATAAAGATGGTACAATCTATACTGATAGCCAATATGAGTATTCCACAACAAGACCGTAATTATTGTGAGAAACAAAGTGCAAAACTACAAAATTAAATTTACATTAGCACAGGAAAAAAATAAAAAAATAAAAATACCCTATTCAAATGGGCTGCTATATTGAGCCATGCTGTGTCACATGTCTCAACCGGAGGGATGGTGGCACAGATAGATTGACACTTTACAGCCCTAAAAAATAGCAGAAAGAAACACGTGGGTTCATTTAACACACTGTAAAAGAGTCATTTCAGCTGAGTACTCAAATAGGGAAGGTGAGCAAAAGTCTGATAACGGAGCGGGAGCAGATGTGTAGATTCTGAAAACGCTTGCTGGTCAGTGAAGAAAAAAGACACCAACCCTTTTAGTGAGAACTCAGCAGAAAGGCACACCCACGTTGGTTATGAGATTCGCTAAGTTGTTACGTAGCAACTTTGGCAACTATGATGTTGGTTTTGTTTTTGTGGTACATGGGACGTCCCACCCTCAATGATAAAACCCATTTTTTAGATAGAAAATCACCTACCAACTGGACCAATATGACAAACCCAATAATAAAAATTTTTGAATCATTAACTCGTGTCAAAAGGAGTACAGCTGATGATCAAAATTGTGGGCATGGCCTCCAAACGCGGCAAAAAGGTTTAATATTTTGTGCCCCCCAAAATCAAGCTGCTTTAATCATAATTCCATATTATCTCACCAATGATGCTCAAGAGAATGGGCAGAATTGGGGATTTAGATATGACTGGTATGCAACTATAGGCTTTGAATGGGAACACCTTATTGGTGAAACAGGTTATGATTGGTCCAGTTGGTCAAAAAGAACAGCAAAAGAACATAGAAAGAAATTTAACCTAAGCAAAACGGTCCATAGTTTAATATTGAAATACGAATCAAATCACCCAATGTGTTTGACGGTGAGCTTGTGGGCATATTCTGGTGGAAAAGATCCCCACTTCCAAGTAGTATTGTGTTATAGGAACCGTGTTAAACCAAAAATGCCATTGAAAACTTCAAAGAAAGGTGGACAAATTTTAATGGTTAACAACATAACTACTGATGATTGGTTCCTTGTTGTCACAGGAGTTTCAGGACAAAATAATAATTGGTTACTATTGGTGGAACAAGCAGCAAATGTAACGAGAAAAGATTGTGTAGTTTGCATGGGTCCCAGGCCTTTGTTGCGCATAGTTCCGGCACAATTATCACAAGATTGTCTTATTCCATTCATGAACGCTACTGTACCAACTAAGAGGTGTAAATCATGGGATCCTATATATCCCGTAAAAGAAGCAGATAAACACAAACCGATGTTTTCTACTTTAGTAGCACCAAATAATTTCACTTGTATAAACATGATTAATAAAGGGAAAAAATTAGGACCACTGAACGACACACAGTGTAAAGTAATCTTAAAAGTCAGACCAAATTTTGTACCAATATCACGGAGCGACATCTGGTGGTGGTGCGGAGATGATAGACTGTTTGATAGATTACCTAAAGATATATCTGGATTATGCGCTATTATTACTTTGATATTGCATGTGTCAGTATACCCTATGCCTGTTCAAGATTTAATGGAAAGGGCACCAATGTTTTTGTCCAGTCTAGAACATATACAAAAAAGAGATTTGTCCTGGCAGGGGCAAAATAATCCAACATACATCGACGCCATAGGTGTTCCTCGTGGGGTGCCGAATCAATATAAATTGGCTGACCAAGTTGCAAGAGGATTTGAGTCTTTCATATGCTAGTGGTGTACGATTAATAAAAATGTTGATAGGATAAACTACATCCACTTCAATGTACAGAGATTAGGAAATTGGACTCAGAGTGGGTTGGAAGCTGTGCATGAGCAGCTCAAGGCTACCTCTTTAATGACGTTCCAGAACCGCATAGCTGTCGACATGCCCCTCGCAAGAGAGGGAGGTGTTTGCGGTATGTTTGGAGAACAATGTACATACATTCCAAACAATACTGCTTCGGATGGCAGCTTGACCAGAGCCATCGATGGTCTACGGACCCTCAATCACAAGATGAAGAACCACTCTGGGGTGGACACCTCCTTGTGGGACAGCTCGGATGGACGTTTTTGGTAAATATAAAACCCTAATTTCACCAATATTGATATCAATTGCTGTTTTTGCAGCCATTCTGACATTATGTGGATGTTGTTGTATCCCATGCATTCGGGCATTAATCAGTAAATTAATCACCACAGCAATAACCCCCATGGAGAAATCGTATGGAGCTGATGTATCCATTACTGTATGATGATAATGATGATTATGATGATAATGATGATATTGCTTTAACTGATTTGTTTCCTGATACAGATGATTCCGATGTTTAAAATACAACATTCATATATGACAAGTTTACTCTGAGTGTAAATGTATTTGTTTCATAAAAATGATTCTACAGTTAAAAATCGAAATGAAGTGACTGTAAGATGATATGAGAATTTGTGCAAATACATGATAAACAGGAGGGAAATGTTAAATATATTATAGAAGTTATCATTTATTTGCTTAGCTTGCATTAATATAATGGACAATTTTAGATGTCTCATTTTCAAAAAGAAGACTCAGCAACATCCGATGGAAGGGCGCCTGGACCAAGGACGTGATCGGATGTGGTCGGGTCGTGACAGGTGTTGGTCCAATATTATGTGTTGTGTCTTATTACTTAGAATACTATGTCTGGGAAAAACCCTCTTATTATCAAATATTTTGTGTTGTGTCTTATTGCTTAGAACATTATGATTTGTAAATCCCTCCTATTTCAAATAAATGCAGGAGCGAGGGGGGGGGGATTGTTTAGAGCGTGTTGAGAGGCTGTGATCTGAACAATCTCCCATACGCCCTCCTCATGAGAAAAAGAAACCAGTGTCTTCATTCCTTTTGTGTCTATTTTTTATAATGTTGGGTAAGATAAATCCAACAGGGTGGTAAGCACAATGATTCTTGAGATCAATGTGAAACATCACTCCCATCTTTTTCACAATTTGGTTAACAAAATGGGCACTGTATATTTTTTCAGGAATACCATATCTAGGAATGATATCCTTACAAAGTGCTTTTGCCACTGTCAATGCATCTGGATGTTTGGTTGGGAAGATTTCTATCCATTTTGAAAAGGCATCTATGATGACCAAACAATATTTTTTTCCCCTCACTTTGGTTTAATTCAATAAAGTCCATATGGATAATTTGAAACAGGTATTGTGGTGTAGGGAAACGCCCTCTACGTGGTCTCAAATTACCTTGTGGATTGTGTCTTACACCTGTTAAACATAAGAATTAAAACCATAAGTTGTATAATGTTAATGTATCTGCCCCACCATCCCTCCTGTTGAGACATGTGTTACACCATGACTCAATATAGCAGCCCATTTGTATACATTTTTTGGTAGGATAGTTTTGTTGTTTGGTCAAAAATAGATGTCATCTTGTAATATTGATAAGAGTTCTGCATGTGTAACCAATTTGCCTGTTGATTATATCATGCCTCTATTCTTCCAATATTGTGCAAAGGTGTGTATTGTGGCAAATGCATATTGACTATCTGTGTTAATAGTAACATCCTTTCCTCTCATTATTTTACACGCTTCTGTTAACGCTGCTAATTCTCCTGCCTGAGCTGAGTAATTTGATGGTAACCGCTCAGCTTTTATTACAGTGTCTTTAGTCACTACTGCATAACCTGTTTGTGTTTTCCCTAGTACATTTTTCTAAGATGAGCCATCTACAAATAGTACCTCTCCTTTTTCTAAAGGCTGATCTTTCAGGTCACTTCTGCTGTTGCATTTTGTCTTCTAATTTGGGGATCACCTTTCTCCCTTCAGTCATTAACATAAATGTCTCCTTTTTGCAAGTCAGCTTTTCGTTTTACTGCAATGTGTCCTTCGGCTGTTGGTACTAATGCTAATCCTAGCAAAAGCAAACCATCCCGACCTAAAAGATGTACTGGACAATCAGGAAACATTTGTATGGACAATTGGCACGATTGTCCTTCAGGGTCCCTCAGCCACACAGGTTCTGATTCTATTACTTTAGACAATCTTCCACTTGCAGATCTGACTCACTTGGTCTCGCATTTGAATTGATTTATTAAAAGTGGTCCTACATGCACCTGTGTCACATAAGAAAGTAATTGGTTTCCCATTTACCAATAAAGTTATTTCAGGTTTTATCCCGTCTCGTGCCAATAAATCCTGTAAATTTAAGAGGACCTCTTCTTCCAAAAATTAATGTTTCCTGATTAGGCTTTAAATCCTCATCCTCATCCTCAAAAACCACCTCTGCCTCTTCCACCTTGGTAGAAAACTTGCTGTCCTTCATCTTGGTAAAAGGTGTCTGTAGACTTCTGTTTCTTTTTATCTTTTATTATTATTTATTTATTTTTCCAGCATGGAGGGCGTGATTTACATACTCCTCCAAGGTGCCTGTAGGCAGGCCAATGTAATGTTTGTTAACCCAGCTGCGAATTGCGTCTTTTAAACCTGCATGGAGAGCATTCTTCAACTGCTGTTGAAATGGCTCATTTACATCTCCATCCTCCTGCAGGCTGCTGTGAGTCTTGAATACAGTTGTCAATCTTAGTCTGTATTCCTCAAAAGGTTCATCATCCTTTTGTTTTACTCTTCCTATTTCAGTGTAATTTGCTCTCTGTCTGAAACGCTGGGTTGCTCTGTTAATTAATCCTTGCACCCGGTGTCCCAATTTGCGACTATCATGGTCCAAAATATCATTTGCATCTTTTGGATTCCATGGTCTTCTAATATTATGCCAATCTGGACCCATGGCTGCCATCCACACTTATTGGACTTCTTCACCATTTAAGTTATATGATCGCCTTAAATTTTCCAGTTCCACAACAAACTGGTTTATGTCTGCTTTATGTGGTGTCAGTCCTTCTCATGTGGAGGCGGTGGTAATTTAGGATAAAGGGGGGGCAGTTGCACCTCCCCCCTTTTTCACTTGCTTCAACAACTCTCTCTTCTCCTCGACACTGATACCGTTTCATCATCCTTCTTTCTATGGAACAATGTTCTTTTTCCTTCTCTACACATTCTCTCTTTTCACATTTCTTTTCCTTTCTTATTTTGTCTACATTCTCTTTCTGTTCTCTGTCTCCCTCTCAAATTCTCGTCCAGTATTCTGTTTCCTCAAAACCATTTTTCTTCATCTTTTTAAGGTTCTTCATTTTTTCTGTTTTATGATTCATTCCTGCAACGCGGCTATTTTTTGTGTATTTAACTAACCATTAAAGCCGTGTTCAGTTATCTATGTGTCTAAATATTGAATTGTATCAGGATCCTGTTTTTTAATGAACTTCCAATCTTTACACTGCAGTGTATCCCTGGGTTTTATTTTACTACTTCCTTTCCCCATTTGAGAGAATTTGGTCCAGTTTGTCAACACCTAGGATGTTCTAAACACTGGTTTCTTATAAGTGGGACAGCAACTAAAATTTTCTGTTGTGGTAATTCTCACTTCAACCTTTTCAGGTGGAGAATTCTTGCCTTTGCATCCACACCAGTCTGCTGTTTACAATCCCACTGTTTTATATGAGATAAATACCTAGTGGTATTTTATCTCCATTCATTCACTTCTCAATCACACAAGCGCTTTATTACTGCGATTTTCACGGAATTTAAGTGTACACAGGACTCCGCCATCCTTCTTCTACGGAATTTATCGGACTCCGCTGTCCCTCATTTACCTGCCATTTACTAGTATTCACAGGGTTTTCTAACGCGCAATGACCTCCAGTCATTAACTTCCCCCTTTAAGGAAGTTTAACTCACCACTGTTGTCTTCCCTCCGTCGGAATGCCATCAACCGTCAGATCCCAGCTGGTGGGTCGAGGTCCAGTCCTGAAAAAGGATCTCAGGCTCACTCTAGGGAGCCTGCCGTGGCCACGGTCTTTCTGGAGTCCACCACACCCGCTGGAATCCTTAGGTATTTTGGCATCCGGATCGAAGGACCAAATTAATGTCAGGTTCAAACAACCTAGAACATTTAATAAACAATAAACAAGGAAGGAAGACAAGAGATGGTTCTTTTACTCACGAGGAGAACGAACAGAATTGTTTGCAGCAACAATCTCCTACCGCTCTGACCACACTCTGCCGATCCCTCTCTTTTTATTTCCTTAGGGCGGTTCCCATTTACACAGCTGTTGCTGCTATAAAGTTGGGGGAGCACATAACAGCAACGTGTAAACCATCTTCACAGACAACTTCAACTTACATGATACAAACAAGGTTATATTGCTGAATAAATGCTTTCCAATACCATAAGAGTAAATATGGGATAACTAATGTACATTTATTCTAACATATACAGTAGGTACGGAAAGTATTAAGACCCTCTTAAATTTTTCACTCTTTGTTTTATTGGAGCCATTTGCTAAGATCATTTAAGTTCATCCCCCCCCCCACCCACCCCCCCACCCCCCATTAATGTACACACAGCACCCCATATTGACAGAAAAAAAAAACAGAATTGTCGAAATTTTTGGAGATTTATTAAAGAAAAACTGAAATATCACACAGCCATCTCCTGCTCTCTTAAAACTCTCGTGAGACTTGTCACAGTTATGCATGGAGAAATGTCAGATACGGACAGGAGTCACAATACTCCGGCAAGTATAAACTCCAAAGTGTGGAAGTAATTCAGATTTTATATGAAAAATTGCGAACTGAATAAAAGTGTCGAAATATGCAAAGACTGAAGCTGCTCTAAAGGACACCGGCAGTACAACAAATTTCCACACTCATGGTGAAACGGCATGGGGGAAAAAACGAGGAGGAGGCTTGCATGAAGATATGGACAGACAAAGACACAGGCATACAAGACTTATTCGAGCCAAACCTCACCGGCAGCTCGACGAGAGCAAAGGTAATAACGGCATCAATAACCCAGATTATTGTCAAAGACTTGAGACCTTGCTCTGTTGTGGAGTATGAGGGCTTTCGGGACATGTTAAAATCATTAGAGCCCTGATACACCATACTGACTCAACAGCATATCACTGAACAAGTGCCTGCCAGCGTTGTACAACAAAGTTAAGGATGAAGTGAAAGAACAGCTTTTGAATACAGAATGAGTGGCAATTACCACCGATACCTGGACATCATGTGCAACTGACTCCGATGTGACAATCCTCTCTCTCGAGGATCTCTCCCGGCTGGGAGCTGAGGTGTCATGTTTTACAAACCAAGGTATTCAATGAGTAACAAAACAGGTGCTTTGTTAAAGGAAACGTGTCAAATGGAACATTGCACACAAAGAGCCAGCCCTAGTGACTGATCATGCCCGGATATGATAGTAGCTGTCGTGGAGGGAGATATGACACTTTGTTCACACATTAAATCTGGCCTCAGAAAGCCTTTCAAGTTGACACTGCTGAAAGGTTACTGGGAAAAGTGAGGAAGATGTTTAGGTTCTTGCATTGCAACACAAGCGGAGTTGAAGTCCTATGAGAGAAACAGCAGCAACAGACATAGTCTTCCCACATAGCTAGCTCAAGATGTACTAACACAGTGGACTAGCTCTCATGACATGATCGAACGATTTTTAAAGCATCAGCCTACAGTGGTTGCTACACTCATGTCAAAGGAACAGGAAAGGAGAAGAGGTGAATACTCTAAGTGAGAAGGACATCTGCAGTCCTGAAGACATCATCTGGTTTATGGCACCTGTCAAAGTAGACAACCAGGGACGTGCACAGACATTTTGGGGGGCAAGGGCTCAAGTGAGAAAAAGAGCACATCTTGTAATTTATTCCTGAATAAATAATAGGGCATCTCTTGACTTATCTATTTACAGTGGAGGAAATACTTTTTTTGATCCCTCCCTGATTTTGTAAATTTACCCACTGACAAAGACATGAGCGGTCTTTACTTTTAATGGTAGGAGACACAGAATATTAAAAGAAAATCACATTAAATAAAAGATGAAAATCTATATGCATTTTTATTTCAGTGAAATAAGTATTGATCCCCTACCAACAGACTAGTTCTCTCACTTTAAGTACAACCCCATTGGCATTGTCTTGCTGAAATAAGCAGGGGCGTCCATGAAAAAGACGTTGCTTGGATGGCAGCATGTTTCTCCAAAACCTGTATGTACCTTTCAGCATTAATGGTGCCTTCACAGATGTGTAAGTTACCCATCCCATTGGCACTAACACAGCCCCATACCATCACAGATGCTGGCTTTTGAACTTTGTGTCCATAACAGTCCGGATGGTTCTTTTCCTCTTTGGCCTGGAGGACACGACGTCCACAATTTCCAGAAACAAATTTGAAATGTGGACTCGAAAACACCTTTCCACTTTGCATCAGTCCATCTTAGATGAGCTCAGGCCCAGAGAAGCCAGCGGTGTTTCTGGGTGTTGTTGATGAATGGCTTTTGCTTTGCATTGTAGAGTTTCAAGTTGGACTTACGGATGTAGCGCCGAACTGTATTTACTGACATTGGTTTTCTGAAGTGTTCCTGAGCCCATGTGGGGATATCCTTTACACATTGATGTCGGTTTTTGATGGAGTGCCGCCTGAGGGATCGAAGGTCACGGGCATTCAATGTTGGTTTTTGGCCTTGCCGCTTACATGCAGTGATTTCTTTTTTGAAGATAAAATCCCTAAATTCCTTGCAATTGTACGTTGAAGAACATTGTCCTGAAACTGTTCGACTATTTTCTCACGCACTTGTTCTCTTCTAAGTTTGCAGTAAAACAAAGGAAGGAATACCCTGCATTGTCTGCAACGCAGTTCTTTACTATTACAAATATTACTGAGACCAAAGTTATCGATTTAATTAATTCACTCAAACCATCTAAGGCAAAGGATGTTTTTGGAATGGACACGAGCATGCTCAAAGATCTAGGTTCATCTCTTGCTACTCCTATTGCCTCAATCATTAATCTTTCAATTTCATCTGGTCACTTTCCAAAGGCCTGGAAATCTGCTATTGTTACCCCTGTCTTTAAATCCAGTGACTCAACTTCTCTGAAAAACTACCGACCTATAAGCATTCTTCCGGCCATTTCCAAAGTTTCAGAAAAATGGGTGTCAGAGCAGATTGTCCATTATTTAATCAGCAGCTCCCCCTCTCTCCACGCCATGCAGTTTGGTTTCAGATCCAAGCATTCCACTGAAATGGCTACATGCCTCTTCATTGAAAAAAAATAAAATCTTCTCTCGACAAGGGTGGAGTTGTAGGGGCGGTATTCTTGGACCTCAGGAAAGCTTTCGATACAGTAAATCACTCTGTTCTTCTTACCAAGCTCACAAAATTTAACTTCTCTAGGAAAGCTGTGAGCTGGATTGAATCATATCTGCATGACCGAACACAATCTGTATCAGTTAACAACTGCAGATCAGAGTCTCTTAGGCTAACCTCTGGAGTCCCTCAGGGATCAATATTAGGCCCCCTTTTATTTAGTCTTTATATCAACGATTTGCCCACTGTTTGCTCTGAAGCAGAGTGCGTAATGTATGCAGACGACACAGTTTTCTTTGTTCATGGTCGCTCCAAAGATACTGTTGCTGCTAAACTCACTAATACAGTGTCCTGTGTCACAACTTGGTTGCAGGAGTGCTGTCAACAGCTAAACGTTTCTAAAACTGTAGGCATGTATTTCACTAAAACAAATAGAGTATCACCTGACCCCGACATACTTGTTAATGGAGAAAAAATGCAAATTGTCAGCCAATACAAATATCTTGAGTTAATAATAGATTCACAGCTTTCCTTTAAAGCCCATATTGACAAATTGTGTAAAAATATCAAATTAAACCTCGCAAATTTTCGTGCAATTCGGAATGAAATGTCAACTGAAGCTGCAAAAATTTACCTGCATTCTATGATTCTTAGACCAAAAAACTTTCTAAGGACATCAGGGACAAGATTGTAGACTTGCACAAGGCTGGAATGGACTACAAGGCAAGAGGCTGGGTGAGAAGGCGACAACTGTTGGTGCAATAATTAAAAAATGGAATCAACATAAAATGACTGTCAGTCTCCCTCGGTCTGGGGCTCCTCACAAGATTTCACCTTGTAGGGTATCAATGATAATGAGAGGTTAGGCATCAGCTCAGAACTACATGGGAGGAGCTTTTTTATGATCTCAAGGCATCTGGTACCAGTCACCAAGAAAAACATTGGTAACACACTATGCCTTAATGGATTTAAATCCTGCAGTACCTGTAAAGTCCCCCTGCTCAAGAAGGCACATGTACAGGCCTGTCCGAAGGTTTCCAATGAACACTTGAATGATTGGGAGAAGGTGATGGGATAGTGATATTACCGCAGGCAAGGTGCAAATCTTCCGCCATTTGTATTTTATCGGTATGATCTTTCGACACATATAAATTCACTGAAAGCTATCAAGTTTTTGCATTCTTTGCGGTATGTCTTTGTCACGGAGGGGACTCTACAGAGGGAGACGGCGAGGACTGGCTGGAATTAAAAGTCATGCCTTCATGAAAAGGCCTTCATGAAAATATGAGAAAGAATTAAAGAACCTGGGAAGGCATTCTGCATCTTGTGTCATCAGGATGTGAAGTATGGATATGGAGGAAGAACGCGCTTGATCGATCACGTTAACGGAAAGAAGCACGCACAGCTGGTTATAACGAAGCAGTCAAATTATAGCTTACCAGGTATTTTGCTATCACATTTCTATGAATTTGCTACGTACTTTCAAACATAGTTTTTTTGGGAATGATGCAAGTTTGCCATGATGCACCTGGGTTTGCCATTCCTCCTTTCAGATCCTCTCCAGTTCTGTCAGGTTGGAAGGTGAATGTTGGTGGACAGCCATTTTCAGGTCTCTCCAGAGATCCTCAATTGGGTTTAAGGGAGTTCCTTTGACCTCATGATTCTCATTTGCTCTGACATGCACTGTGAGGTGTAACGTCTTATATAGACAGGGGTGTGGCTTTCCTAATCAAGTCCAATCAGTATCATCAAACGCAGCTGGACTCCAATGAAAGTGTAGAACCATCTCAATGATGATCAGATGAAATGGACAGCACCTGAGTTGCACCCCCGCGAATTGTTCCTCGGATTTTACTTTTTCCATTTCACAGCCCTGAGATCTGAACATGTCAAGAGGAAGATATTCTCTCTAATAACTGAAGAAGTTCTGTGGTGGTTTGTTTTCCTCGATTCTTTTTCCCAAAGTAGACCAAAAGATCCTCAAAAGCTAGACATCATGCCAAGATCTAAAGAAATTCAGGAACAAATGTGAGAGTAATTGAGATCTGTCAGTGTGGAAAAGGTTATAAAGCCAATTCAAAAGCTTTGGGCCTCCAGCAAACCACAGTGAAAGCCATTATCCACAAATGGCAAAAACATAGAACAGTGGTGAACCTTCCCAGGAGTGGCCGGCTGACTCCACCATAAGAGACTAGGCAAAAATGGCCTGCATGGCAGAGTTCCAAGACGAAAACCACTGCTGAACAAAAAGAACATTAAGGCTCGCTTAATTTGCCAGGAGACATATTGATGTTCCCCAAGACTTTTGGGAAAGTACTATGTGGTCCGACGAGACAAAATTTTGAACTTTTTGGACGGTGTCTGTCATCTGGTGAAAAGGTAACACCGCATTTCAGAAAAATAACATTATACCAACAGTAAGATATGGTTGGGGTAGTGGGATGGTCTGGGGCTATTTTGCTGCTTCAGGAACTGGAAGACTTGCTGTGATAAATGGAACCATGAATTCTGGTGTCTGCCAAAAAATCCTGAAGGAGAATGTCCAGCCATCTATTCGTGACCTCAAGCTGAAACACACTTCGTTTCTGCAACACGACAATGATCCAAAACACACCAGCAAATCCACCTCTGAATGGCTGGAGACAAACAAAATGAAGACTTTGGAGTGGCCTCAACAAAGTCCTGACCTGAATCCTATTGAGATGCTGTGGCATGACCTTAAAAAGGCAGTTCATGCTTGAAAACCTTCCAATGTGGCAGAATTACAACAATTCAGCAAAATGAGTGTGCCAAATTTCCTCCACAGTTCTGTAAGAGCTATGATTGCAGCTTGATTCCAGTTGTTGCTGCTAAGGGTGACCCAACCAATTATTAGGTTTAGGGGACAATCACTTTTTTCACACAGGGCCAACTGAAATAGGTTAAACTACATTGCGGCAAAAAAGTATTTAGTCAGCCACCAATTGTGCAAGTTCATCCACTTAAAAAGATGAGGGAGGGCTGTAATTTTCATCATAGGTATATCTCACCTATGAGAGACAAATGAGAACAAAAATTCAGAAAATCACATTGTCTGATTTTTAAAGAATTTATTCACAAATTATGGTGGACAATAAGTATTTGGTCAATCAAAGTTCATCTCAATATTTGTTATATACCGTTTGTTGGCAATGACAGAGATCAAATGTTTTCTGTAAGTCTTACAAGGTTTTCCCACACTTTTGCTGGTATTTTGGCCCATTCCTCCATGCAGATCTCTTCTAGAGCAGTGATGTTTTGGGGCTGTCGCTGGGAAACACAGGCTTTCAACTCCCTCCAAAGATTTTCTATGGGGTTAAGATCTGCAGACTGGCTAGGCCACTCCAGGACCTTGAAATGCTTCTTACGAAGCCACTCCTTCATTGCCCGGGCGGTGTGTTTGGGATCATTGTAATGCTGAAAGACCCAGCCACATTTCATCTTCAATGCCCTTGCTGATGGAAGGAGGTTTTCAGATTTATTAATAGAGAAAAACTGAAATATCACACAGCCATAAGTATGCAGACCCTTTGTTCAGTATTTAGTAGAAGAACCCTTTTGAGCCAATACAGCCATGAGTTTTTTTGCGAATGATGCAACATGTTTTTCACACCTGGATTTGGGGATCATCTGCCATTCCTCCTTGCAGATCCTCTCTAGTTCTGTCAGGTTGGATGGTGAACGTTGGTGGACAGCCATTTTCAGGTCGCTCCAGAGATGCTCAATTGGGTTTAAGTCAGGGCTCTGGCTGGGCCATTTAAGGACAGTCACGGAGTTGTTCTGAAGCCACTCCTTTGATATTTTCGCTGTGTGCTTAGGGGTCATTGTCTTGTTGGAAGGTGAACCGTCGGCGCAGTCTGAGGTCCTGAGGACTCTGGAGAAGGTTTTCGTAAAGGATATCCCTGTACTTGGGCGTATTCATCTTTCCTTCAATTGCAACCATTTGTCCTGTCCCTGCAGCTGAAAAACACCCCCACAGCATGATGCTGCCACCACCATGCTTCACTGTTGGGACTGTATTGGACAGGTGATGAGCAGTGCCTGGTTTTCTCCACACATACCGCTTAGAATTTAGGCCAAAAAGTACTATCTTGGTCTCATCAGACCAGATAATCTACTTCTCAGCATCTTGGAGTCAGGTGTTTTTTTTTTTAGCAAACTCCATGTGGGCTTTCATGTACCTTGCACTGACGAGAGGCTTCCATTGGGCCACTCTGCCATAAAGCCCCGACTGGGAGAGGGCTGCAGTGATGGTTTACTTTCTAGAACTTTCTCCCATCTCCCGTCTGCATCTCTGGAGCTCAGCCACAGTGATCTTTGGGTTGTTCTTTACCTCTCTCACAAGGCTCTTCTCCCCCAATTGCTCAGTTTGGCCAGACGGCCAGCTCTAGAAACGGATCTGATCGTCCCAAACGTCTTCCATTTAAGGATTATGGAGGCCACTGTGCTCTTAGGGACCTGAAATGCAGCTGAATTTTTTTTCGTAACCTTGGCCAGATCTCTGCCTTGCCACAATTCTGTCTCTGAGCTCTTCAGGCAGTTCCTTTGACCTCATGATTCTCATTTGCTCTGACATGCGCTGTGAGCTGTAAGGTCTTATATAGACAGGTGTGTGGCTTTCCTAATCAAGTCCAATCAGTATACTCAAACACAACTGGACTCCAATGAAGGTTTAGAACCATCTGAAGGATGATTAGAAGAAATGGACAGCACCAGAGTTAAATATATGAGTGTCACAGCAAAGGGTCTGAATACTTATGGCTGTGTGATATTTAAGTTTTTCTTTTTTAATAAATCTGCAAAAATTTCAACAATTCCGTTTTTTTTCTGTCAATAAGGGGTGCTGTGTGTACATTAATCAGGAAAAAAAATAATTTTAATGATTTTAGCAAATGGCTGCAATATAACAAAGAATGAAAAATTTGAGGGGGTCTGAATATTTTCCGTATCCTCTGTGTATAAACTAACCTCAACCCGATTGAGATGCTGTGGCATGACCTCGAGAGCTTTTCACACCAGACATCCCAGGTATCTTGCTAAACTAAAACAGTTTTGTAAAGAGGAATGGTCCAACATTCATCCTGATCGTTGTGCATGTCTGAACTGGAACTACAGGAAACATTTGGTTGAGGTTATTGCTGCCAAAAGAGGGTCTACCAGTTATTAAATCAAAGGGATCCCTTACTTTTTCCTCTGTGTCCTGTGAATATGTATTTTCAATAAAAAACCCAACCTCGCACTACCGCCGCTCCCTGCCGAGGTAGACTGTAACTCCAGAGTCACACGCAGACTCTAAACGTATTAACACAATACACTATCTTCAACAAGACACAGACATTTGCTTTGCCATGCTGACGCTAAGTGAATCACGTCTGCCTGTGACTTCAAAAGGGAGAGCCACGGATGCTGGGTTCGCCCCCGAACGCTAAGTTAATTAACTACCCGGCAGTCGCAGGATTGGACCCGCAGCCACCATGCTGAGAGCTGCTAGTTGGGAGTGGGAACAGGCAACAGCGACAACCACGGGCAACGGAACGACACTACAGACAGGGGTTCATAAGACAGTCTGTGACTCGACTGGGAGTCAATATTTTAAGAACTTTACATGAACGCCACTAGTGACTGTATTGTATTGTGAACTTGAATGTCTAACGTCAAATCTGTTGTTAACTGAACCAGATGGAATGTCTCACCCCACGCCACAAATGTCACATGAAAATAGTAATGTTCTCCACACCACAAACATTTGAAACATTTATTACAGGTATGAAAGAGGATGAGCGTGGGCCAATGCAGGGTGAGGAAAATGGTATCGTTATCTTAAACCCAATAATTAATATTTTATTCCACTGGTTTTAAACCACAAAATAATCCTAGAATGGAAAAATAACGCCAAAAGGCAGTGCAGCCCCTCGGTGTTCGAAGGTGGTAGAAAAGGAGGGGGTGGGGGTAAACCTTCCTGTTTGACCCGCTCTGGCCATAAAATGGGCCGGAGCTGGGAGAAGTTGGAAAGGTTTTTTGGAGTCTTGGTGCAGAGGTCCTTTTGGTCACTCCAACCACCTCGCCGACGACCGTGCCAGGCAGGACGCCCACTTCACCCGAGGTGGAAGGACACATCGGACGATCCCCGACTGCCGCTTCGTGCAAGCGCTTCGAGCCACCCTGCTTGGGGGCCCAAACTCAGTCTGAGAGAACGGAAGCGGACGTAGCGCGCCCGCTCCGAACGTCACACGAGACGTCCTGCCTCCTGCTGCTCCAGTTTTTTCATTCCTCCCTCCCGTCGAATCCACCTGTTACCAGTGCGGACCGGGCCGGCTGAACACTCGGGAGCCTGACTCACCTTCTTCAAACGTGTACCAGAGACGTCAGTCCAACATTGCGGTCTACTAAAAGTACAGATTAGTGCATATTTGGGTTTATATTAACGAGCCCAAGAGTCCTCAACTATATGCATTCACTACACGCCCATTCTGCTCATCTCACGTCACAAATCCCTTCCTTTGCCAATGTTCGTAGATATCTTGTTTGTTTTGTGTTTGTCTGTGTTTTATCCTGTAGAAAGCCCTTTTTATTATAACATTTTCAATAAAATTCACCACTTGCATTGATTATATGTGTGATTGGGTTCGGAACGAAACCTCTATAAAGTCTAGAACTCAAAATACCTAAAATGTAGCCACCTTCCGTTAAGAGACTGATTATAAAGGTTTGTCGTCATTTCGCCTCAAGTTAAACTATGACGTGGTGCCTCTCATATCTATCAAAGATCTTGATTTATAACGCCGACTGGTTAGAGCGTCAGCCTCACAGTTCTGAGGACCCTGGTTCAATCCCCGGCCCCGCCTGTGTGGAGTTTGCATGTTCTCCTGCATGGGTTTTCTCCGGGCACTGCGGTTTCCTCCCACATCCCAAAAACATGCATTAATTGGAGACTCTAAATTGCCCGTAGGCATGACTGTGAGTGCGAATGGTTGTTTGTTTCTATGTGCCCTTCAGGGTGTACCCCGCCTCCTGCCCGATGACAGCTGGGATAGGCTCCAGCACGCCTGCGACCCTAGTGAGGAGAAGCGGCTCAGAAAATGGATGGATAACCCGGAAGTGACGCAGGCGCCGCTTCCAACTCCTCGTTTTACTCTAAATTAAGCTCAAATTTGATGTCCTCCAATAAACGCTGCATTGCATTACTGTAGAACTCTGAAACCAGGATATTTTTGCTCACGATTATCACACTGTCAAAAGACACAGAATATGATACAGGCCAATGCCTATTTTGTAGTTCTAGAAAGTCTGAAGTTACGTTATTCATGAAAAAAAGAAGAATATTAACGTATGATGACTTCACAGTTAGGCGGCACGGTGGCCAACTGGTTAAAGCGTCAGCCTCACAGTTCTGAGGACCCGGGTTCAATCCCCAGCCCCGCCTGTGTGGAGTTTGCATGTTCTCCCCGTGCCTGCGTGGGTTTTCTCCGGGCACTCCGGTTTCCTCCCACATCCCAAAAACATGCATTTATTGGAGACTCTAAAATTGCCCGTAGGTGTGACTGTGAGTGCGAATGGTTGTTTGTTTGTATGTGCCCTGCGATTGGCTGGCAACCAATTCAGGGTGTACCCCGCCTCCTGCCCGATGACAGCTGGGATAGGCTCCAGCACGCCCGCGATCTTAGTGAGGAGAAGCGGCTCAGAAAATGGATGGATGGATGGACTTCACAGTTGTGTTTTACATGTAGATTTTAAACCACAAAGGTGTCCAGAGGATGCAAAATTGATAAAAAAGAATGCAAGAGTAAAACTCTAGACACACACAGGCAAAATGATTGCCCCTCCAAAAAAAACCACAATTTTAATATAACAGTAGTACTACTAATAACACTAATGCTACTAAAAACAATTGTGTTTAGTGTATAATTAAAACAAGTATGTAGGAAACAGTGAGGATCATAGCTCATCATGACTCTTGATAACTCTATCTTCCTTATCTGCTCTTGTTGTTGCTGTGGTGAACTAATGTTTTAGCCTCACACTCATTTTTGTGCATATCTTAACGCTGCTGTGTGTTCTACAAAGTGCTTCCTTTCTCCAATTCTTTTAGGTACGACTGTGTGCTACTTCCTACCTGCCATTTGGGTGTGTGCATATGTCTGGCTGCTTTGTATCGTAACACGTGCACTCCTCTTTGTCTCCTCTTTAACGCCTACAAAGTAGCCACTATTCCATTCGCCACTCCATAAGTATGCCAGCTATGAGGTAATGTAACACACTCACACATGCCTTCTTAATAATTATAATAATGTTGTTGATAATGTTAGAACATAATTTTGCTATGCTACAATGTCACTATTGCTATGTTCTACATACTTGGGAAGCAGGAGCTATTTCAGTAAACAAAACTGTGGCTGACGACCCTGACAAACTGCTTTTTGTTTGATATAGTGATAGCATGCACTAGAGCATGCACTAGAGCCTGACCGACATGAGACTTTTGGGGCCAATACTGATATTGGGGGCTAAAAAAAAGATGATGTCTGATATATTGGCCAATAACCGATATATCTGCCACTATATGGAATAAGAACATTGATATACACAGAATATATACTAAATTATTATAATACCGAAGATATTAGCGAAAGAAGCAGAAAACTACTTAATTAAACTAAGGAATTTTAATTAGTAACACTGTCAACATAAAAACTGCAAGCTGTTTTATTAGATTATGGTCGACATTTGAAATAACAGTTTCATATATCTTTGCTTATCAGAGATAATTACAGTGCCACCAGAAAGTATTCACAGCCCTTCGCTTTTTCCACATTGTGGTGTTACAGACTTATTTTAATGCTGATTTGAGTATAGCTTTTTAAAAATCTACATAAAATATCCCATAATGACCAAGTAAAAACATATTTTCAGACAATTGTGCAAATTTATTGAAAATGTAAACATTTAAACATAATAGGTACATAAGTATTCACACCCTTGTTGAAGCACCTTTGGCAGAAATTACAGCCTCAAGTCTTCCTGGGTATGCCTCTATGACACAGGTGTCAAACTGGTGGCCCGAGGGCCAGATCCGGCCCGCCACGTCATTTAATGTGGCCCGCGAGAGTGTGCATCGACTTTGTGTTGCTTGCTAAAATACCAAAATTGCAAATTGGCTTCACGTTTAAAAATATTGAGATATTGCAAGCATTTTTTGTTACTAACCCCCCTTTTAAAATAAAATGGATTCATACTGTAGTTGAACAAACAGTTTTTACTGGCTTCTGATTTCAAAAGTAATTATCCATTAATTTGTGTATATGTAATAATATGAGGCAATCATATGGGTTTGCCATAACGGCCATCCAAGTGGAACCATAACTGGGATGTGGCCTGTGACAAAAATGAGTTTGACACCCCTGCTCTATGAGCTTGGCACACCTATTTTGGGGCATTTTCTGCCTTTCTTCTCTGCAGATCCTCTCAAGGTCAATCAGGTTGGATGGGCAGCGTCGGTGGACAGCCATTTTTAGGTCATTCTTGAGATGTTTGATTGGATTCAAGGGCTGCTCCTGAAGCCACTCCTTTGTTATCTTGGCTGTGTGCTTTCAGTCATTGTCGTGTTGGAAGGTGAATCAACGGCCTCGTCTGAGCTCCAGAGCACTCTGGAGCAAGTTCTCTTGAAGAATTTCTCTATTTTTGGCAGCTGTCATCTTACCCTCTATGCGCACTAGTCGCCCAGTTGATGAGTATTGATGAATTATGTTTCTGCAGGTCTGATAATCCTTAAGGTGCCTTTTGGCAAACTCCAAGTGGGTTGCCATGTGCCTTTTAGTGAGAAGTGGCTTCCGTCTGGCCACTCTTCCATAAAGGCCTGATTGGTGGAGTGCATTAGCAATGGTTGATGGATGATTCTCCTATCTCCGCAAGGGAACACTGGAGCTCTGCCTCAGTGACCATAGGGTTCTCGTTCACCTCTGACCAAGGCCCTTATTCCCCGGTTACTCAGCTTGGTCGAAACCTCCTCCATTTCCAAATAATCAAGACCACGGTGCTTTTCACCGTGCTTTTTGTGTGTGTGTGTGTGTGTGTGTGTGTCACTCACTTTCACGTTTACACGCACGCACAAAGGCACGCACACAGTTGCTGTGATAGACAACTATCGGCAGTGTACTGAATAAGCTTTACACGATCAGGATTTTTGGGGCCGATCAGAGAGTTTAAAAAAACTATCACCGATGGAGATCACAAGATGGAGCAATGCGTCTATTTAAATGAACTGTTCATTTACTCTATATACTTGTGTACTTAATTGCTCCAAAAAAATTTATGCCAGTGAGGCATAGTGACAGAGAACAAATGAATGGTCTTCTATTAGATGGCAGGAAGTACATACAGTAATTAATGTATCCACTTTTTGTGACATTTTTGTTTGTTGGTGTGCCGTGAGATTTTTCACTTGTAAAATGTTCCTTGGCTCTATAAAGGTTGGAAATCACTGCTCTAGTCAGATCGTGTATTCTAATCAGTCTGGTCAAACCAACATTACAACGTGACAGAAATAATGGGTGCTAACTTCCATCCATCCATCTTCTCCTCACTAGGGTCGCGGGCGTGCTGGCGCCTATCCCAGCTGTCATCGGGCAGGAGGCAGGGTACACCCTGAACTGGTTGCCAGCCAATCGCAGGGCACATACAAACAAACAACCATTCGCACTCACAGTCACACCTACGGGCAATTTAGAGTCTCCAATTAATGCATGTTTTTGGGATGTGGGAGGAAACCGGAGTGCCCGGAGAAAACCCACGCCGGCACAGGGAGAACATGCAAACTCCACACAGGCGGGGCCGGGGATTGAACCCGGGTCCTCAGAACTGTGAGGCTGACGCTCTAACCAGTCATGCACCGTGCCGCCGTGCTAACTTCCTGTAATTAAATTACTTTATTGTAATTAAATGACTTCACCCACACCGAAACTTTACAGCATGATTCGACAGAAAGGCGGCATGTTTACGTACAACCCCAATTCCAATAAAGTTGGGACGTTGTGTTAAACACAAATAAAAACTAAATACAATGATTTGCAAATCATGTTCAACTTATATTTAATTGAATACAGTACAAAGACAAGATATTTCATGTTCAAACTGATCTTCTTCTTTTCCTTTCGGCTTGTCCCGTTAGGGGTCGCCACAGCGCGTCATCCTTTTCCATGAGAGCCTATCTCCTGCATCCTCCTCTCGAACACAACTGCCATCATGTCTTCCCTCACGACATCCATCAACCTTCTCTTTGGTCTTCCTCTAGCTCTCTTGCCTGGCAGCTCCATCCTCATCATCCTTCTACCAATATACTCACTCTCTCTCCTCTGGACATGTCCAAACCATTGAAGTCTGCTCTCTCTAACTTTGTCTCCAAAACATCGAACCTTGGCTGTCCCTCTGATGAGCTCATTTCTAATTTTATCCAACCTGGTCACTCCGAGAGCGAACCTCAACATCTTCATTTCCGCCACCTCCAGCTCTGCTTCCTGTTTTCTCTTCAGTGCCACTGTCTCTAATCCATACATCATGGCTGGCCTCACCACTGTTTTAATAACTTTGCCCTTCATCCTAGCAGAGACTCTTCTGTCACATAACACACCTGACACCTTCCTCCACCCGTTCCAACCTGCTTGGACCCGTTTCTTCACTTCCTGACCACACTCACCATTGCTCTGGACGGTTGACCCCAAGTATTTAAAGTCCTCTACCCTTGCCATCTCTTCTCCCTGTAGCCTCATTCTTCCCCCACCACCCCTCTCATTCATGCACATATATTCTGTTTTACTTCGGCTAATCTTCATTCCTCTTCTTTCCAGTGCATGCCTCCATCTTTCTAACTGTTCCTCCAGCTGCTCCCTGCTTTCACTGCAGATCACAATGTCTTCTGCAAACATCATGGTCCACGGGGATTCCAGTCTAACCTCATCTGTCAGCCTATCCATCACCACTGCAAAAAGGAAGGGGCTCAGGGCTGATCCCTGATGCAGTCCCACGTCCACCTTAAATTCTTCTGTCACACCGACAGCACACCTCACCGCTGTTCTGCTGCCCTCGTACATGTCCTGTATTATTCTAACATACTTCTCTGCCACTCCAGACTTCCGCATGCAGTACCACAGTTCCTCTCTGGGTACTCCGTCATAGGCTTTCTCTAGATCTACAAAGACACAATGTAGCTCCTTCTGACCTTCTATGTACTTTTCCATCAACATCCTCAAGGCAAATAATGCATCTGTGGTACTCTTTCTAGGCATGAAACCATACTGTTGCTCGCAAATACTCACTTCTGTCCTGAGTCTAGCCTCCACTACTCTTTCCCATAACTTCATTGTGTGGCTCATCAACTTTATTCCTCTATAGTTGCCACAGCTCTGCACATCACCTTTGTTCTTAAAAATGGGCACCAGTACACTTTTCCTCCATTCCTCAGGCATCTTCTCACGCACTAGAATTCTATTGAACAAGCTGGTCAAAAACTCCACAGCCACCTCTCCTAGATGCTTCCATACCTCCACAGGAATGTCATCAGGACCAACTGCCTTTCCATTTTTCATTCTCTTTAATGCCTTTCTAACTTCCCCCTTACTAATCATTGCCACTTCCTGGTCACCACACTTGCCTCTTCTACTCTCCCTTCTCTATCATTTTCCTCATTCATCAACTCCTCGAAGTATTCTTTCCATCTATCTAGCACACTGCTGGCACCAGTCAACATATTTCCATCTCTATCCTTAATCACCCTAACCTGCTGCACATCCTTCCCATCTCTATCCCTCTGTCTGGCCAGCCTGTATAGATCCTTTTCTCCTTCTTTAGTGTCCAACCTGCCATACATGTCATCATATGCCTCTTGTTTTGCCTTTGCCACCTCTACCTTTGCCCTGTGTCGCATCTCAATGTATTCCTTTCGCCTCTCCTCGGTCCTCTCAGTGTCCCACTTCTTCTTAGCTAACCGTTTTCCTTGTATGATTTCCTGTACTGTGAGGTTCCACCACCAAGTCTCCTTCTCTCCTTTCCTGCCAGAAGATACACCAAGTACTCTCCTGCCTGCTTCTCTGATCACCTTGGCTGCAGTGGTCCAGTCTTCTGGAAGCTCTTCCCGTCCACCGAGAGCCTGTCTCACCTCTTCCCGAAAAGCTGCACAACACTCGTCCTGTCTCAGCTTCCACCACATGGTTCTCTTCTCTGCCTTTGTCTTCCTAATTTTCCTCCCCACCACCAGAGTCATCTTACACACCACCATCCTATGCTGTCTAGCCACACTCTCCCCTACCACTACCTTACAGTTGGTAACCTCCTTCAGATTACATCGTCTGCACAAGATGTAATCCACCTGTGTGCTTCTACCTCCGCTCTTGTAGGTCACCCTATGTTCGTGCCTCTTCTGGAAAAAAGTGTTCACTACAGCCATTTGCATCCTTGTTGCAAAGTCTACCACCATCTGTCCCTCCAAGTTCCTTTCCTGGATACCGTACTTACCCATCACTTCTTCATCACCCTTATTACCTTCACCAACATGTCCATTACAATCTGCACCAATTACGACTCTCTCTCTGTCTGGGATGCTCAGAACTACATCATCTAGCTCCTTCCAGAATTTCTCTTTCACCTCTAGGTCACATCCTACCTGTGGGGCATAGCCACTAATCACATTACACATAACACCCTCAATTTCAAATTTCAGCCTCATCACTCGATCTGATACTCTTTTCACCTCCAAGACATTCTTAGCCAACTCTTTTAAAATAACCCCGACTCCATTTCTCTTCCCATCTACACCATGGTAAAATAATTTAAACCCTGCCCCTAAACTTCTAGCCTTACTGCCTTTCCACCTGGTCTCCTGGACACACAATATATCAACCTTTCTCCTAATCATCATGTCAACCAACTCCCGAGATTTTCCTGTCATAGTCCCAACATTCAAAGTCCCCACATTCAGTTCTAGGCTCTGTGTTTTCCTCTTCTCTTTCTGCCGAAGAACCCGCTTTCCACCTCTTCTTCTTCTTCTTCTTTGACTTCGACTTCGACCCACAGTAGCTGAATTTCCAACAGCGCCCTGCAGGTTGACGGCGCCGGTGGCGGACGTTGTTAACCCGGGCCACGACCGATCCGGTATGGAATTCTTTGGATGAACGCTCATATTTGTTTGGCAAGGTTTTAAGCCGGATGCCCTTCCTGACGCAACCCTCTGCATTTATCCGGGCTTGGGACCGGCCTACAGTTTGCACTGACTTGTGCCCCCCATAGGGCTGCATTAATGTTCAAACTGATAAACTCTGTTTTTTAGCAAATAATCATTAACTTAGAATTTTTATGACTGCAGGTGGCAAAAAAGACTGAAAATCATCTTCTACGGTCCATAATATCATCAAAAGGTTCAGAGAATCTGGAGAAATCACTGCATGTAAGCAAGGCCGAAAACCAACATTGAATGCCCGTGACCTTCGATCCCACTGCTTCAAATACTGACATCAATGTGTAAAGGATATCACCACATGGGCTGAGGAACACTTCAGAAAACCAATGTCAGTAAATACAGTTCGGCGCTACATCCGTGAGTGCAACTTGAAACTCTACTATGCAAAGCAAAAACCATTTATCAACAACACCCAGAAACACCGCCGGCTTCTCTGGCCCCGAGCTCATCTAAGATGGACTGATGAAAAGTGGTAAAGTGTTCTGTGGTCCGATGAGTCCACATTTCAAATTGTTTTTGGAAATTGTGGACGTAGAGTCCTCCGGGCCAAAGAGGAAAAGAACCACCTGGACTGTTATGGATGCAAAGTTCAAAAGCCAGCATCTGTGATGGTATGGGGCTGTGTTAGTGCCAATGACATGGGTAACTTACACATCTGTGAAGGCACCATTAATGCTGAAAGGTACATACAGGTTTTGGAGAAACATATGCTGCCATCCAAGCAACATCTTTTTCATGGACGCCCATGCTTAGCAAGACAATGCCAAACCACATTCTGCACCACAACAGCGTGGCTTCGTAGTAAAAGAGTGCGGGTACTAGACTGGCCTGCCTGCAGTCCAGACCTGTCTCCCATTGAAGATGTGTGGCGCATTATGAAGCGTAAAATACGACAACGGACTCTTGAAGCTGTATGTCAAGGAAGAATGGGAAAGAATTCCACCTACAAAGCTTCAACAATTAGTGTCCTCAGTTCCCAAACGTTTATTGAATTTAGGTGGTAAACATGACCCTGTCCCAGCTTTTTTGGAACATGTGCAGCCATAAAATTCTAATTTAATGATTATTTGCTAAAAACAATAAAGTTAATCAGTTTGAACATTAAATATCTTGTCTTTGTAGTGTATTCAATTAAATATAGGTTGAACATGATTTGCAAATCATTGTATTCTGTTTTTATGTTTAACACAATGTCCCAACTTCATTGGAATTGGAGTTATACAACCGTTAGCGCTAGCACTAGCTTGCTAGGATACATAACGTTTTTGTTGCCTGCTTGCGAGCCGTATCGTATTAAAAGTATGTGAACATACCTCAAGCAAGCCTTAAACGAACGTCCTCTCCTGTCCTGAGCACCGGTGACCACCAACACACGTTTTTCCCCATTTTATCCTTATAATACAGTCGGCGCGATCCACTCCTGTTGTCGTCGCCACGGTAACGAGTGTATCCCATTTGAGTTGACAAGCTAAAGCCCAATGATCGTAAAAAACGGGATGCGGCGGTATCTGAATACAAGATTTTATTGAAGTAGTCTGACATAGTGCAATCGTGAAAGAGCAAATTTGTCTTGTAGTCGATCCGGGCAACACGTAATGCCCGCCGACGTTTTTGTTTTTTTTAATCACTTTATTGGCCGTCAGATATTTACATTACTATGTCAAAAGACACTCGACAAGGCTAAAAGTAAACTAGCTTTTGGATTCAAATATACTGAGCGCAATGGCGACGCGGACTCAATGTCTTTTGCGGAACGTCATTGAGCGGATCGGCGAATTATGACATTAAAGCCGATCAGCATAAAATGCTAATTATCGGCCGATACTTATTAGGCCGATAAAATCGGTGTAAAGTCTAATCCTGAGAATGGTGTGCTTGTTTACGTTTAGAAACGTACTGTATTGTGTTGGCATGTCAAGTCTGCACTAAGTTGCTGGTTTAATGCGGCTTCAACTACAATAATATATAGGTTATTGCTTCATGTTGATGACATCATTCTGTAACTTGTGTGGCGTACTTTACCAAGTAATGGGTACGGTTAAGCTACTGCTTTTTTTTTTCTTTTTCTTTTTACTGTGGATAAGTGGGCGGCACGGTGGCCGACTGGTTAGAGCGTCAGCCTCACAGTTCTGAGGTGTGGGGTTCAATCCCCGTCCCCACCTGTGTGGAGTTTGCATGTTCTCCCCGTGCCTGCATGGGTTTTCTCCGGGCACTCCGGTTTCCTCCCACATCCTAAAAACATGCATTAATTGGAGACTCTAAATTGCCTGTAGGCATGACTGTGAGTGTGAATGGTTGTTTGTTTCTATGTGCCCTGCGATTGGCTGGCAACCACTTCAGGGTGTACCCCGCCTCCTGCCCGATGACAGCTGGGATAGGCTCCAGCACGACCGCGACCCTAGTGAGGAGAAGCGGCTCAGAAAATGGATGGATGGATGGATGTGGATAAGTGATATTCCTGCCACTTGACAGCTGCTGAAAGTAACTAAAAAGTTACTTTTATCTAACTTAGTTACTTTTGAAATCAAGTAATCAGTAAAGTAACTAAGTTACTTTTTTGAAGTAACTGTGGCAACACTGTATACAGATAATAAGGATTAAGAGACTACTTCCCGGAGGAAGCTTTCGCAGGGGAACATTTTACAAAATACATCTTTGTCTCAAATATGTAAAGTATAAATACTGTTTACATATTTTAAACATTATTGTACCCACATACACATCCATGACCAACCAGTGGTGGGTAGAGACACTGCCTGTGGACATTAAAATGACATGGAAGGAATCCCACGTTGGTAAAACCAACCTTCAGGAATGTATACTGTGATGCCTGTGTGATTGTGTTTTTACTGGTTGCCTTCCGAATTAGTTTTTCTTCTGAATCTGCCATTGTGTTTGATATCAACCTGTAAAAACTGATTGTGCCAAGAACATTAGTTTAGTGCCTACGCGAGAGTTGTAACTTTCTTTCCTAAGCGTGGGAGAGTACACTGTGGGAGTAATTTAGATTAATATGTGATTTTTAAACCCATTCTTATGGGCCAAATTGTAGACTAAATCCAAGTTGATGGATGTGGTCTCCACTTACCCCATCTCTTCGACATGCCCCCTGGGTCTCTTCTGGTCTCTTGGCTTTCTCCTCAACTTCATGCTGAAAGTTACCTAAATTTTACAAATATAAAAATAGACGTGGTGCCCTATACAAGACAATGATAGTTTGAGATAGTAACGTTAAATGTAAGTCGAACTAAACCGGAAGTGAATGCAGGCGTCCGCTTTCTGGCGTATTCTTTTCCAAAATTAATTACGCTTTTATCCTCCCAAACCAATATAGGCTACAACTTCAACACATTCTGCACAACGCATACACTCCATACACCAACTTATGCAGTTGAAGGATAGATAGTTGATTCTAAAACGATTCAATAGTGACAGCCTTAGTAGGCAGCTTTTTGTTCTCAAGCAGCCCAGAATCTGAAGACAGAGGCGAGCAGGCAAAGAGCAGAGAAAGACAGACATACATTTTCATTCATAGAGGCAGCACTTAAATTAGTGTGTAGAACTGTACATGTGGCACATGCAGCAAACACGTTGCCAACACAAATACTCACTTTTGTCTCAAAATGTCAGCCTTCCCACTTTGTTAAAATGCAACAAGTTTCAATGTTAGAAGTTGACAATGTTAGATTGCATTAAAAAAACACATTCTCTAATCTTTTTTTAAATTTTATTTTAATATTCTAGCAGCAGTTGGCGCTCATGTTGACGCAGTTCTCGTTTCATAGGAACTCCACCACCTTCAAGTCGTTTGAGGACAAAGTGGGGAACCTGAAGGTGAGCAATGTCGTGGGGTCCACCAACATCCCATGCTGGTTCACCAGCATAGCCATGGTGGTCTACCAGTAACAGCAAAAAAATTCATGCCGTTTTTTTTTTTTTTTTTTTTTTTGTCCTTAGCAGGGCAATCGTTAGGTGGTCGAGTTCCCACCCAACAACTTTTAGGACAACCACCACAGTCTAGTTGTGATCAATTCAGTGTCCTGACAAAGAATTTTGAGGTGGGACTTGACCTCTTTTGACAAAATGAGCGTATTGATCTTCTACACTTGTAACGCCGTTAAGGCATCTATCCATTTTGAGACCTGTTTGGGGGTGAAAAAAATGCCTCTTTAGGGCTCACAAAATGGTGTCTATGTAGACACAAGGCTGAAAATATTCAAATAACAAAAAATAACAATAACAAAAAAAGTTTGCATTCTCCAAAAACCTTCTGGGTTGTTCACAGCTTATCTTGACATGCTACGTCCTTTCATGTGCAGGTGGTGGGCCCCCAAGGCGATGAGAGCCATGGCGATTCCACCACCCCCACTCAGGAGAACCCACCTTTCTGAACAACTCCATTGTCACCGCCTCACTTTGCAACGACGCTGCTGAAGTCCTCCTCCAAAACTACAACTGTTTCGCCCCTCTCGTCTGCTCCATTGCCATCCAGCCAACGGCCTTTGACCTTTCCTTGCTTCTCTCCACTTCCTGTTAATTCCTGTCAGTGTGAACGCATGCTCGCATCGGAATGCAAGACACTTGCGGGTTGTGCTTAGGCTGGTTGGTGCGTGTCTCCTCTCAGATGTATCCCAGCCACGGAGCTCTTCGAAGAATACTTTTATATGATAAACACTTTTTCACTGCTTTGCATCATGTTTTACAAGCTCTCTGCATGGAGGAAAGGAAGATTAAAACAAACACGTGTCAACGTGACTTGTCGACATCTACGCTTCCTTCTGGGCTCATTTCACACTTTTGCTTCAATGTTTGTCCATGTTTGATAAATGCACGGAGAGTTAGCTGCTAGCCTAAGTCGTGGTCGGGTGGCCATTTTGCATTTACGTATTTCTAATTGAAAGTCTCAAAAAGAAACACAAACACACTCTGTTCCACACTAATTGCTATGTATGTGCACGTGAATAATGAAAGAAGCTGCTCAAAGTTTTCTCCAAACAACACTGTGACTTAAGTTGTTACACATGCTTTCAGTTCATTGGCAACATAAAACACTTCAAATGTGAAAAGCGGCCATAAACATTAAAATCCCACAAAATGTCAAACCAACATTAAATTGCACTCGTAAGATCTTCAGTATCGCACATTTTGTTTCCTTGGTTGAAATTGACAAATGTATTCAATCTGTGACGCTGCATTTCTTGTCCATGAGTTTTGTCACAGCGATGCTTTATCTCCACACACTTGACGGGAAAGATGTGCAAAAGGCACACGTTAGCTGTGTGTGTTGTCAAGAGTGCAATCTTAGCTTTATTCTGGACTTGGATGAAGACAATTATTGTTGTGACATTGGATCACATGGGAAAGATTATAGTGAATGACTTTTGGTTTTGTTTTGTATGAGTTATAAATAAAGCATTCCTTTAAATGAATACATGGCTTGTCTAATACACATCTACACAAAATAATTTCAACACGCAATATAAAGGCGTTCCAGAATGTTTTTAAAAATTACAATGCTTGCTTGTTCAGGTTTTTCAGCATTTAATGAACATATCAATTGTTATTTTGCATGTGATGCATTTATATGTTTAGAATGTTCACCTATGAAAATGTAGCTATTTTATATAGTTGAATCAGAATCAGAATCATCTTTATTTGCCAAGTATGTCCAAAAGCACACAAGGAATTTGTCCCCGGTAGTTGGACCCGCTCTAGTACGACAACACTTTGGAGACAGAAAGACATTGACAAAAAAAACAGTCACTGAGCAGTAAAGGGTTGCTAGTTATCTGGTAATGCCGGTACATTTAATTTTTTATTTTTTATTTTTTTTTGACAATTGTGCAAAAAGATGCAGATGCAAAATGATTTTGTTGGTACACACAGATCTTCACAGAAACTGATATAGGATGTGACAGTGTCCGTATATTCATCCAGGCTGTCAGCTGAATTTTCAAAGACACTCCAGTCTGTGCAGTCTAAACAGCTTTGAAGTTCCATCTTTGCTTCATCGGTCACTTTTTCACTGTTTTCACTGTAGGCTTCACGCATTTAAGTTCTTTCCTGTATGTCGGTATTAAGTGAATTAAACAGTGATCAGACGAGCCCAGGGCTGCACGAGGTATAGCACGGTATGCGTTTTTTACCGTAGTGTAGCAGTGGTTTAAAATATTATTTTCCCTGGTAGGACAGTCGATGTGCTGCTTGTATTTAGGGAGTTCGTGGTTGAGTTTAGCTTTGATAAAGTCCCTGAGAATAATGAGGGGTGAGTCCGGGTATTTTTTTTCAATTTCGTTCACTTGTTCGGCAAGCGTAAGCAATGCGGTGTTCGTGTTCACTTGAGGCGTAATGTAGACTCCAGCCAGTATGAATGATGCGAACTCACGTGGCGAGTAGAATGGCTTACATTTCAAAAACAGCGACTCCAAATGCGGGCTGCAGTGTGTGCTGAGCTCCGTGACATCCGTACACCATTTTACGTTGACATATATGCATATCCCACCGCCCCTTGTTTTCCCCGATGATTCCATGTCGTGGTCCGCTCGATGAATGTGGAAGCCGGGAAGCATGACGGCGCCATCGGGTAAAGCGTCGCAAAGCCAGGTCTCGGTGAAGCACATGGCCGCGGAACGTCCGAAGTCTTTACTGGTCTTTAACAGAAGATGAAGCTCGTCCATTTTGTTGGGTAGGCAGCGTACATTCACGAGGTGGATCGACGGGAACGCCAATCTGTGTCCTCTTTTGCGGAGTTTCACCTGATTCCCTCTGTGGCGCCGTTTCCGTCTCCATGTGCCGAAAACCGCGGACGCCGCTCCGGTGAGTAACTCGGTGAAAAAACTGAGCGGATTTGCGAAAGTTGGTGACAGAAAGTCCGGAGTCGCCTCCTTGATGGTTAGCAGGTCTCCCCTTGTTAAGTGAGTCGTGTAAGGTCTCCAAAGACGGACGAAAAACACAAAAACAATACTAGAGAGCGTGTTACCGAGGCGACCACACTGGTAGGCACCATCTTGAACTTTTGACTTGAAATGTGTAGTTGTCCTATCTTTGCTGTTGTCGGTTTTTGAAACAAATTCAATCTGATCTGCCTGTCTATGACTCGCTCCATTCTTTCCTCACTTGTGAACAAGATACTTGAACGCCTCCCCTTGGGGCACGGTAGACGTTTTCGACAATATAAAACCCCAATTATATGCAAGTAGAAACACCATGGGAATATCCAGTGATCATACCATTCAGGAAGGAGATGGGTTCTGTTCCCAGAGATGAACTTGGGTGTGAAATGTGCATATGTTGACTGAAGCTGGTAAGGGTTTCATTATCCACAGTGAAAGGACTACTGTACCGACATGGGCTGAAAGACCACTCTGCTAGTGATATTTTATAAAGATAGCCTACATATTGAAATACATCTCAACGAGATCACGGTAAAAAACAGGTACCCTCTTCCTCTCATCTCCACCGCCTTTGAGTTCCTGGAGGGAGCCAAGATTTTCCCCAAACTGGACTTAAGAAATGCATATCATCTAGTCAGGATAAGGGAGGGGGATGAATGGAAAACAGCATTCAACACACCAACGGGACATTATGAATATTTGGTAATGCCTTTTGGGCTTACTAACGCTCCAGCTGTTTTCCAGAATCCTTGTCAATGATGTCCTGTGTGACATGTTGAATGTTTATGTTTTTGTTTATTTAGATGACATTTTGATATTCTCCCCGGATGAGGAGACTCACATTATTCATGTCCGCTCTGTTTTGCAGCAGTTACTGCAGAATCAACTATATGTCAAGGCTGAGAAATGTGAGTTCCACAAGGCGTCCGTTTCTTTTCTGGGTTTCGTCCTGGCTCAAGGTGAAGTCAAGATGGACCCTTGCAAAGGCGATGCAGTTATTAATTGGCCTACTCCCACGTCTCGCAAAGATGTACAAAGGTTCTTAGGGTTCGCAAACATCTACAGAAAATTCATCAGAAATTTCAGTTCTATAGCCTCTCCTTTGCATGATCTTACCTCGCCACACAAACCTTTTGTATGAAACCCCCTCCCCCTCCGACGAGACGACAACAGCCGCTTCACAGAGAAGACAGGGCTCCCATCCACAAACCGGGGGGGAGGAGGGGGCCTGGAAGTGGGGACCAGAGGGGACTCCCGGGCTGGCTTGAGTAGGCTGACGTGAAAAGCAGGGTGCGAGCCCGCCAGATGCTGCTGCGCCAGGGACGGTCCTACAAAGCCGCTGCTGACCGTCAGAGGAGACCGGCCCCGAACTACAAAGTGGGTCAGCGAGTTTGGCTCTCGACCAAACATATTCCACTCCAGGTGGAGTCCAAGAAGCTCGCTCCCAGGTTCGTTGGGCCCTTCCCCATCACAAAGATCATCAACCCTGTCACTGTGAAGCTGAGGCTCCCAAGGTCGATGCGGGTCCACCCTGCTTTTCACGTCAGCTTACTCAAGCCAGCCCGGGAGTCCCCTCTGGTCCCGCCTTCCAGGCCCCCTCCTCCCCCCCGGTTTGTGGATGGGGGCCCTGTCTTCTCTGTGAAGCGGCTGTTGTCGTCACGTCGGAGGGGGAGGGGGTTTCAATATCTGGTGGACTGGGAGGGCTATGGGCTTGAGGAACATTCATGGGTACCGTCTGCGTTTATCATGGATGATTCGCTCATTCGGGACTTCCACGTTGCGCATCCAGGGGCTCCAGGGCCGTCTGGGGCCGGCCGTTAAGGGGGGGGTACTGTTGTCTGTGTGTTCCGGGTTTTATCCTCGCCCCTGTTTCACACACACCTACTCCTGTGAGCATCTTCACCACCTGTGCCTCGTTCAACCTAATTACCCCTTGTATTTAACCTTGTGTCTCATTCCCTCTCATTGCCAGTTCGTTGTACCATGTCGTCGCGTTCCAGCATTCCTTGTTTCCACGTCACAGACTCACAGTAAGACTTGACCCTGTTCCGATTATCGATCTTGCCTCTTTGCCTCATGTTTTTGGATACTGTTGCCTTTCTTGGATTGCCTGCCTGTGTACCGACCTATGCCCGTCTATTAAACCTCTCTTTTTGGAAACTGTCCATTTGTTTTGGAGTCGTGCATTTTTGGGTCCTATCCTCTGTTCCGTTCATGACAGCTGTACACTTTTTTCTTTTGCAGTTCTTATCGCTTACAAATGTTTCCCAGCGCCTGCTGTACACTTTTTTCTTTTAAGTGATAACTTCATAAAGGCTGGTTTCCAAGCCAATCCTGGGGCTTTCTAGGCAAGAACTCTCCCCTTTACACCAGGTACAGGCAGTGGTTTGAATCCCACAGCTATGGTTGGGGTTTTTCACACATTTGCAAGTTTTAATCCCTTAAAAATGCTTCCCAGCGCCTGCTGTACTCTTTTTTTTCTTTTCAGTCATAACTTCACGCAAGTTGCTTTCCAAGCCGAATTTGGGAGTTTCTAGGCTAGAACTCACGCCTAAACTCTAGTTACAGGCATTGGTTTGAATGTCAAAGCTTTAGTTGGGCTTTGGCAAACATTTGCACTTTGTATCCCTTAAAAATGCTTCCCAGCGCCTGCTGTACACTTTTTTTCTTTTCAGTGATAACTTCACACAGGCTGCTTTCCAAGCCATTTCTGGGGCTTTCTTTACAAGAACTCTCCCCTTTACACGAGTTATAGGCAGTGGTTTGAATCCCAAAGCTTTGGTTGGGCCTTTACACACATTTGCAGTTTTTATGGCTTTAATGTTTCCCAGCGCCTGCTGTACACTTTTTTTCTTTTCAGTGATAACTTCACAAAGTCTGGTTTCCAAGCCAATCCTGGGGCTTTCTCGGCAAGAACTCTCCCCTTTACACCAGGTACAGGGAGTGGTTTGAATCCCACAGCTATGGTTGGGGTTTTTCACACATTTCCAAGTTTTTATCCCTTAAAAATGCTTCCCAGCGCCTGCTGTACTCTTTTTTTTCTTTTCAGTCATAACTTCACGCAAGTTGCTTTCCAAGCCAATCCTTGGGCTTTCTCGGCAAAAACTCTCCCCTTTATACAAGTTACAGGCAGTGGTTTGAATCCCAAAGCTTTGTTTGGAGTTTTACACACATTTGCAGTTTTTATGGCTAACAAATGTTTCCCAGCGCCTGCTGTACACTTTTTTTCTTTTCAGTGATAACCTCACAAAGGCTTTTTTCCAAGCCAATCCTGGGGCTTTCTTGGCAAGAACTCTCCCCTTTACACCAGGTACAGGCAGTGGTTTTAATCCCACAGCTATGGTTGGGGTTTTGCACACATTTGCAGTTTGTATCCCTTAAAAATGCTTCCCAGCGCCTGCAGTATACTTCTTTTTTCTTTTCAGTCATAACTTCACGCAAGTTGCTTTCCAAGGGAATTCTGGGAGTTTCTAGGCTTGAACTCAAGCCTAAACTCTAGTTACAGGCATTGGTTTGAATGCCAAAGCTTTATTTGGGCTTTTGCATACATTTGCAGTTTTTATCCCTTAAAAATGCTTCCCAGCGCCTGCTGTACACTTTTTTTCTTTTCAGTGATAACTTAACAAAGGCTTTTTTCCAAGCCAATCCTGGGGCTTTCTTGGCAAGTACTCTCCCCTTTACACCAGGTACAGGCATTGGTTTGAAACCCACAGCTATGGTTGGGGTTTTTCACACATTTGCAGTTTTTATCGCTTAACAATGGTTGCCAGCGCCTGCTGTACACGTTTATTTTCCTTTTCGGTGATAACATCACACAGGTTGCTTTCCAAGCCAATTCTGGGAGTTTCTAGGCTAGAACTCACGCCTAAACTCGAGTTACAGGCATTGGTTTGAATCCCAAAGCTTTGGTTGGGCTTTTGCACACATTTGCAGTTTTAATCCCTTAAAAATGCTTCCCAGCGCCTGCTGTACTCTTTTTTTTCTTTTCAGTTTTAACTTCACGCAAGTTGCTTTCCAAGCTGAATTTGGGATTTTCTAGGCTAGAACTCACGCCTAAACTCTAGTTACAGGCATTGGTTTGAATGTCAAAGCTTTAGATGGGCTTTTGCAAACATTTGCACTTTGTATCCCTTAAAAATGCTTCCCAGCGCCTGCTGTACACTTTTTTTCTTTTCAGTGATAACTTCACACAGGCTGCTTTCCAAGCCATTTCTGGGGCTTTCTTTACAAGAACTCTCCCCTTTACACGAGTTATAGGCAGTGGTTTGAATCCCAAAGCTTTGGTTGGGCCTTTACACACATTTGCAGTTTTTATGGCTTTAATGTTTCCCAGCGCCTGCTGTACACTTTTTTTCTTTTCAGTGATAACTTCACAAAGTCTGGTTTCCAAGCCAATCCTGGGGCTTTCTCGGCAAGAACTCTCCCCTTTACACCAGGTACAGGCAGTGGTTTGAATCCCACAGCTATGGTTGGGGTTTTTCACACATTTCCAAGTTTTTATCCCTTAAAAATGCTTCCCAGCGCCTGCTGTACTCTTTTTTTTCTTTTCAGTCATAACTTCACGCAAGTTGCTTTCCAAGCCAATCCTTGGGCTTTCTCGGCAAAAACTCTCCCCTTTATACAAGTTACAGGCAGTGGTTTGAATCCCAAAGCTTTGTTTGGAGTTTTACACACATTTGCAGTTTTTATGGCTAACAAATGTTTCCCAGCGCCTGCTGTACACTTTTTTTCTTTTCAGTGATAACTTCACAAAGGCTTTTTTCCAAGCCAATCCTGGGGCTTTCTTGGCAAGAACTCTCCCCTTTACACCAGGTACAGGCAGTGGTTTTAATCCCACAGCTATGGTTGGGGTTTTGCACACATTTGCAGTTTGTATCCCTTAAAAATGCTTCCCAGCGCCTGCTGTACACTTTTTTTCTTTTCAGTGATAACTTCACAAAGGCTTTTTTCCAAGCCAATCTTGGGGCTTTCTAGGCAAGAACTCTCCCCTTTACACCAGGTACAGGCAGTGGTTTTAATCCCACAGCTATGGTTGGGGTTTTGCACACATTTGCAAGTTTTTATCCCTTAAAAATGCTTCACAGCGCCTGCAGTATACTTTTTTTTTCTTTTCAGTCATAACTTCACGCAAGTTGCTTTCCAAGGGAATTCTGGGAGTTTCTAGGCTTGAACTCAAGCCTAAACTCTAGTTACAGGCATTGGTTTGAATGCCAAAGCTTTATTTGGGCTTTTGCATACATTTGCAGTTTTTATCCCTTAAAAATGCTTCCCAGCGCCTGATGTACACTTTTTTTCTTTTCAGTGATAACTTAACAAAGGCTTTTTTCCAAGCCAATCCTGGGGCTTTCTTGGCAAGAACTCTCCCCTTTACACCAGGTAGAGGCAGTGGTTTTAATACCACAGCTATGGTTGGGGTTTTTCACACATTTGCAAGTTTTTATCGCTTAAAAATGCTTCACAGCGCCTGCAGTATATATATATTTTTTCTCATAAACCATAACTTCACAGAGGCTTCTTTCCAAGCCAATTATGGGGTTTCTATTCTAGACCTCTCCCCTTTACACTTTTTACAGGCAATGATTTGAATCCCAAAACTTCGGTTGGTTTTACACACATTTGCAGTTTTTATTGCTTAAAAATGCTTCCCGGCACTTGCTGTACACTTGTTTTTACTTTTCAGTCATAACTTCACACAGGCTGCTTTCCAAGCCAATTCTGGGGTTTCTATGCAAGAACTCTCCTCTTTACACTAGTTACAGGCAGTGGTTTGAATCCCAAAGCTTTAAAATAGCTTCCCAGCGCCTGCTGTACACTTTTTTTTATTTTCACTCATAACTTCACAAAGGGCGGCACGGTGGCCGACTGGTTAGAGCATCAGCCTCACAGTTCTGAGGACCCGGGTTCAATCCCCGGCCCCGCCTGTGTGGAGTTTGCATGTTCTCCCCGTGCCTGTGTGGGTTTTCTCCGGGCACTCCGGTTTCCTCCCACATCCCAAAAACATGCATGAATTGGAGACTCTAAATTGCCCGTAGGCATGACTGTGAGTGCGAATGGTTGTTTGTTCCTATGTACCCTGCGATTGGCTGGCAACCAGTTCAGGGTGTACCCCGCCTCCTGCCCGATGACAGCTGGGATAGGCTCCAGCACGCCCGCGACCCTAGTGAGGAGAAGCGGCTCAGAAAATGGATGGATGGATAACTTCACAAAGGATGCTTTCCAAGTGAAGTCTCTTGCATTTTAGAGTAAAACTCTCCTCTTTATACGAGTTACAGGCAGTGGTTTGAATCCCACAGCTTTGGTTGGAGTTTTACACACATTTGCTGTTTTTATTGCTTAAAAATGCTTCCCAGCGCCTACTGTACACTTTTGTTATTTTCACTCATTACTTCACAAAGGATGCTTTCCCAGTAGAGTCTCTTGCATTTTAGAGTAGAACTCTCCCTTTATACTAGTTACAGGCAGTGGTTTGAATCCCAAAGCTTTGGTTGGAGTTTTACACACATTTGCTGTTTTTATTGCTTAAAAATGTTTCCCAGCGCCTGCTGTACACTTTTTTTCTTTTCAGTGATAACTTCACAAAGGCTTTTTTCCAAGCCAATCCTGGGGCTTTCTTGGCAAGAACTCTCCCCTTTACACCAGGTACAGACAGTGGTTTGAAACCCACAGCTATGGTGGGGGTTTTTCACACATTTGCAGTTTTTATCGCTTAACAATGGTTGCCAGCGCCTGCTGTACATGTTTATTTTCCTTTTCAGTGACAACATCACGCAGGTTGCTTTCCAAGCCAATTCTGGGAGTTTCCAGGCTAGAACTCACGCCTAAACTCGAGTTACAGGCATTGGTTTGAATCCCAAAGCTTTGGTTGGGTTTTGCACACATTTGCAGTTTGTATCGCTTAAAAATGCTTCCAAGCGCCTGCTGTACACTTTTTTTAATTTTGACTCATAACTTCACAAAGGATGCTTTCCAAGTACATTCTCTTGCATTTTATAGTAAAACTCTCCCCTTTATACTAGTTACAGGCACTGGTTTGAATCCCAAAGCTTTGGTTGAAGTTTTACACACATTTGCAGTTTTTATTGCTTAAAAATGCTTCCCAGCGCCTGCTGTACACTTTTTTTCTTTTCAGTGATAACCTCACAAAGGCTTTTTTCCAAGCCAATCCTGGGGCTTTCTTGGCAAGAACTCTCCCCTTTACGCCAGGTACAGGCAGTGGTTTTAATCCCACAGCTATGGTTGGGGTTTTGCACACATTTGCAGTTTGTATCCCTTAAAAATGCTTCCCAGCGCCTGCAGTATACTTCTTTTTTCTTTTCAGTCATAACTTCACGCAAGTTGCTTTCCAAGCCAATCCTTGGGCTTTCTCGGCAAAAACTCTCCCCTTTATACAAGTTACAGGCAGTGGTTTGAATCCCAAAGCTTTGTTTGGAGTTTTACACACATTTGCAGTTTTTATGGCTAACAAATGTTTCCCAGCGCCTGCTGTACACTTTTTTTCTTTTCAGTGATAACCTCACAAAGGCTTTTTTCCAAGCCAATCCTGGGGCTTTCTTGGCAAGAACTCTCCCCTTTACACCAGGTACAGGCAGTGGTTTTAATCCCACAGCTATGGTTGGGGTTTTGCACACATTTGCAGTTTGTATCCCTTAAAAATGCTTCCCAGCGCCTGCAGTATACTTCTTTTTTCTTTTCAGTCATAACTTCACGCAAGTTGCTTTCCAAGGGAATTCTGGGAGTTTCTTGGCTTGAACTCAAGCCTAAACTCTAGTTACAGGCATTGGTTTGAATGCCAAAGCTTTATTTGGGCTTTTGCATACATTTGCAGTTTTTATCCCTTAAAAATGCTTCCCAGCGCCTGCTGTACACTTTTTTTCTTTTCAGTGATAACTTAACAAAGGCTTTTTTCCAAGCCAATCCTGGGGCTTTCTTGGCAAGTACTCTCCCCTTTACACCAGGTACAGGCATTGGTTTGAAACCCACAGCGATGGTTGGGGTTTTTCACACATTTGCAGTTTTTATCGCTTAACAATGGTTGCCAGCGCCTGCTGTACACGTTTATTTTCCTTTTCGGTGATAACATCACACAGGTTGCTTTCCAAGCCAATTCTGGGAGTTTCTAGGCTAGAACTCACGCCTAAACTCGAGTTACAGGCATTGGTTTGAATCCCAAAGCTTTGGTTGGGCTTTTGCACACATTTGCAGTTTTAACCCCTTAAAAATGCTTCCCAGCGCCTGCTGTACTCTTTTTTTTCTTTTCAGTTTTAACTTCACGCAAGTTGCTTTCCAAGCTGAATTTGGGATTTTCTAGGCTAGAACTCACGCCTAAACTCTAGTTACAGGCATTGGTTTGAATGTCAAAGCTTTAGATGGGCTTTTGCAAACATTTGCACTTTGTATCCCTTAAAAATGCTTCCCAGCGCCTGCTGTACACTTTTTTTCTTTTCAGTGATAACTTCACACAGGCTGCTTTCCAAGCCATTTCTGGGGCTTTCTTTACAAGAACTCTCCCCTTTACACGAGTTATAGGCAGTGGTTTGAATCCCAAAGCTTTGGTTGGGCCTTTACACACATTTGCAGTTTTTATGGCTTTAATGTTTCCCAGCGCCTGCTGTACACTTTTTTTCTTTTCAGTGATAACTTCACAAAGTCTGGTTTCCAAGCCAATCCTGGGGCTTTCTCGGCAAGAACTCTCCCCTTTACACCAGGTACAGGCAGTGGTTTGAATCCCACAGCTATGGTTGGGGTTTTTCACACATTTCCAAGTTTTTATCCCTTAAAAATGCTTCCCAGCGCCTGCTGTACTCTTTTTTTTCTTTTCAGTCATAACTTCACGCAAGTTGCTTTCCAAGCCAATCCTTGGGCTTTCTCGGCAAAAACTCTCCCCTTTATACAAGTTACAGGCAGTGGTTTGAATCCCAAAGCTTTGTTTGGAGTTTTACACACATTTGCAGTTTTTATGGCTAACAAATGTTTCCCAGCGCCTGCTGTACACTTTTTTTCTTTTCAGTGATAACTTCACAAAGGCTTTTTTCCAAGCCAATCCTGGGGCTTTCTTGGCAAGAACTCTCCCCTTTACACCAGGTACAGGCAGTGGTTTTAATCCCACAGCTATGGTTGGGGTTTTGCACACATTTGCAGTTTGTATCCCTTAAAAATGCTTCCCAGCGCCTGCTGTACACTTTTTTTCTTTTCAGTGATAACTTCACAAAGGCTTTTTTCCAAGCCAATCTTGGGGCTTTCTAGGCAAGAACTCTCCCCTTTACACCAGGTACAGGCAGTGGTTTTAATCCCACAGCTATGGTTGGGGTTTTGCACACATTTGCAAGTTTTTATCCCTTAAAAATGCTTCACAGCGCCTGCAGTATACTTTTTTTTTCTTTTCAGTCATAACTTCACGCAAGTTGCTTTCCAAGGGAATTCTGGGAGTTTCTAGGCTTGAACTCAAGCCTAAACTCTAGTTACAGGCATTGGTTTGAATGCCAAAGCTTTATTTGGGCTTTTGCATACATTTGCAGTTTTTATCCCTTAAAAATGCTTCCCAGCGCCTGATGTACACTTTTTTTCTTTTCAGTGATAACTTAACAAAGGCTTTTTTCCAAGCCAATCCTGGGGCTTTCTTCGCAAGAACTCTCCCCTTTACACCAGGTAGAGGCAGTGGTTTTAATACCACAGCTATGGTTGGGGTTTTTCACACATTTGCAAGTTTTTATCGCTTAAAAATGCTTCACAGCGCCTGCAGTATATATATATTTTTTCTCATAAACCATAACTTCACAGAGGCTTCTTTCCAAGCCAATTATGGGGTTTCTATTCTAGACCTCTCCCCTTTACACTTTTTACAGGCAATGATTTGAATCCCAAAACTTCGGTTGGTTTTACACACATTTGCAGTTTTTATTGCTTAAAAATGCTTCCCGGCACTTGCTGTACACTTGTTTTTACTTTTCAGTCATAACTTCACACAGGCTGCTTTCCAAGCCAATTCTGGGGTTTCTATGCAAGAACTCTCCTCTTTACACTAGTTACAGGCAGTGGTTTGAATCCCAAAGCTTTAAAATAGCTTCCCAGCGCCTGCTGTACACTTTTTTTTATTTTCACTCATAACTTCACAAAGGATGCTTTCCAAGTGAAGTCTCTTGCATTTTAGAGTAAAACTCTCCTCTTTATACTAGTTACAGGCAGTGGTTTGAATCCCACAGCTTTGGTTGGAGTTTTACACACATTTGCTGTTTTTATTGCTTAAAAATGCTTCCCAGCGCCTACTGTACACTTTTGTTATTTTCACTCATTACTTCACAAAGGATGCTTTCCCAGTAGAGTCTCTTGCTTTTTGGAGTAGAACTCTCCCTTTATACTAGTTACAGGCAGTGGTTTGAATCCCAAAGCTTTGGTTGGAGTTTTACACACATTTGCTGTTTTTATTGCTTAAAAATGTTTCCCAGCGCCTGCTGTACACTTTTTTTCTTTTCAGTGATAACTTCACAAAGGCTTTTTTCCAAGCCAATCCTGGGGCTTTCTTGGCAAGAACTCTCCCCTTTACACCAGGTACAGACAGTGGTTTGAAACCCACAGCTATGGTGGGGGTTTTTCACACATTTGCAGTTTTTATCGCTTAACAATGGTTGCCAGCGCCTGCTGTACACTTTTTTTATTTTGACTCATAACTTCACAAAGGATGCTTTCCCAGTAAATCTCTTGCTTTTTAAGAGTAGAACTCTCCCCTTATACTAGTTACAGGCAGTGGTTTGAATCCCAAAGCTTTGGTTGGAGTTTTACACACATTTGCTGTTTTTTATTGCTTAAAAATGCTTCCCAGCGCCTGCTGTACACTTTTTTTTATTTCGACTCATAACTTCACAAAGGATGATTTCCCAGTAAATTCTCTTGCATTTTAGAGTATAACTCTCCCCTTTATACTAGTTGCAGGCAGTGGTTTCAAACCCAAAGCTTTGGTTGGAGTTTTACACACATTTGCAGTTTTTATCGCTTAAAAATACTTCCCCCATCGCCTGCTCTACACTTTTTTTATTTTCACTCATAACTTCACAAAGGATGCTTTCCCAGTAAATTCTCTTGCTTTTAAGAGTACAACTCTCCCCTGTATACTAGTTACAGGCACTGGTTTGAATCCCAAAGCGTTTGTTGGAGTTTTACACACATTTGCAGTTTTTATTGCTTAAAAATGCTTCCCAGCTCCCTCTGCTTTACACTTTTTTTATTTTAACTCATAACTTCACAAATGATGCTTTCCCAGTAAATTCTCTTGCTTTTTAGAGTAGAACTCTCCCCTTTATACTAGTTACAGGCAGTGGTTTGAATCCCAAAGCTTTGGTTGGAGTTTTACACACATTTGCTGTTTTTATCGCTTAAAAATGCTTCCCAGCGCCTGCTGTACACTTTTTTTATTTTTACTCATAACTTCACAAAGGATGCTTTCCAAGTACATTCTCTTGCATTTTAGAGTAAAACTCTCCCCTTTATACTAGTTACAGGCAGTGGTTTGAATCCCAAAGCTTTGGTTGAAGTTTTACACACATTTGCTGTTTTTATTGCTTAAAAATGCTTCCCAGCGCCTGGTGTACACTTTTGTTATTTTCACTCATTACTTCACAAAGGATGCTTTCCCAGTAGAGTCTCTTGCATTTTAGAGTAAAACTCTCCCCTTTATACTAGTTACAGGCAGTGGTTTGAATCCCAAAGCTTTGGTTGGAGTTTTACACACATTTGCTGTTTTTATTGCTTAAAAATGTTTCCCAGAGCCTGCTGTACACTTTTTTTATTTTAACTCATAACTTCACAAAGGATGCTTTCCCAGTAAATTCTCTTGCTTTTTAGAGTAAAACTCTCCCCTTTATACTAGTCACAGGCAGTGGTTTGAATCCCAAAACTTTGGTTGGAGTTTTACACACATTTGCAGTTTTTATTTCTTAAAAATGCTTCCCAGCGCCTGCTGTACACTTTTTTTATATTGACTCATAACTTCACAAAGGGGCGGCACGGTGGCCAACTGGTTAGAGCGTCAGCCTCACAGTTCTGAGGACCCGGGTTGAATCCCCGGCCCCGCCTGTGTGGAGTTTGCATGTTCTCCCCGTGCCTGCGTGGGTTTTCTCCGGGCACTCCGGTTTCCTCCCACATCCCAAAAACATGCATTAATTGGAGACTCTAATTTGCCCGTAGGCATGACTGTGAGTGCGAATGGTTGTTTGTTTCTATGTGCCGTGCGATTGGCTGGCAACCAGTTCAGGGTTTACCCCGCCTCCTGCCCGATGAAAGCTGGGATAGTTTCCAGCACGCCCGCGACCCTAGTGAGGAGAAGCGGCTCAGAAAATGGATGGATGGATAACTTCACAAAGGATGCTTTCCAAGTAAATTATCTTGCTTTTTAGAGTAAAACTCTCCCCTTTATACTAGTTACAGGCAGTGGTTTGAATCCCATAGCTTTGGTTGGAGTTTTACACACATTTGCTGTTTTTATCGCTTAAAAATGCTTCCCAGCGCCTGCTGTACACTTTTTTTATTTTTACTCAGAACTTCACAAAGGATGCTTTCCAAGTACATTCTCTTGCATTTTAGAGTAAAACTCTCCCCTTTATACTAGTTACAGGTAGTGGTTTGAATCCCAAAGCTTTGTTTGGAGTTTTACACACAATTGCAGTTTTTATTGCTTAAAAATGCTTCCCAGCGCCTGCTGTACACTTTTTTTATTTTAACTCATAACTTCACAAAGGATGCTTTCCCAGTAAATTCTCTTGCTTTTAAGAGTAGAACTCTCCCCTTTATACTAGTTACAGGCAGTGGTTTGAATCCCAAAGCTTTGGTTGGAGTCTTACACACATTTGCAGTTTTTATCGCTTAAAAATGTTTCCCAGCGCCTGCTGTACACTTTTTTTATTTTGACTCATAACTTCACAAAGGATGCTTTCCCAGTAAAGTCTCTTGCTTTTTAGAGTAGAACTCTCCCCTTTATACTAGTTACAGGCAGTGGTTTGAATCCCAAAGCTTTGGTTGGAGTTTTACACACATTTGCTGTTTTTATCGCTTAAAAATGCTTCCCAGCGCCTGCTGTACACTTTTTTTATTTTGACTCATAACGTCACACAGGATGCTTTCCCAGTAAAGTCTCTTGCTTTTTAGAGTAGAACTCTCCCCTTTATACAAGTTACAGGCAGTGGTTTGAATCCCAAAGCATTGGTTGGAGTTTTACACACATTTGCTGTTTTTATCGCTTAAAAATGCTTCCCAGCGCCTGCTGTACACTTTTTTTATTTTGACTCAAAACTTCACAAAGGATGCTTTCCCAGTAAATTCTCTTGCTTTTTAGAGTAGAACTCTCCCCTTTATACAAGTTACAGGCAGTGGTTTGAATCCCAAAGCTTTGGTTGGAGTTTTACACACATTTGCAGTTTTTATCGCTTAAAAATGTTTCCCACCGCGTGCTGTTCACTTTTTTTATTTTGACTTATAACTTCACAAAGGATGCTTTTCCAGTAAAGTCTCTTGCTTTATAGAGTAGAACTCTCCCCTTTATACAAGCTACAGGCAGTGGTTTGAATCCCAAAGCTTTGGTTGGAGGTTTACACACAATTGCTGTTTTTATCGCTTAAAAATGCTTCCCAGTGCCTGCTGTACACTTTTTTTATTTTGACTCATAACTTCACACAGGATGCTTTCCCAGTAAAGTCTCTTGCTTTTTAGAGTAAAACTCTCCCCTTTATACAAGTTACAGGCAGTGGTTTGAATCCCAAAGCGTTGTTTGGAGTTTTACACACAATTACAGTTTTTTTTGCTTAAAAATGCTTCCCAGCGCCTGCTGTACACGTTTTTTATTTTGACTCAAAACTTCACAAAGGATGCTTTCCCAGTACATTCTCTTTCTTTTTTTGAATAAAACTCTCCCCTTTATACTCGTTACAGGCAGTGGTTTGAATGCCAAAGCTTTGGTTGGAGTTTTACACACATTTGCAGTTTTTATTGCTTAAAAACGCTTCCCAGCGCCTGCTGTACACGTTTTTTATTTTGACTCAAAACTTCACAAAGGATGCTTTCCCAGTAAATTCTCTTGTTTTTTAAGAGTAAAACTCTCCCCTTTATACACGTTACAGGCAGTGGTTTGAATCCAAAAGCGTTGTTTGGAGTTTTACACATATTTACAGTTTTTTTTTGCTTAAAAATGCTTCCCAGCGCCTGCTGTACACTTTTTTTTTTTTAACTCATAACTTCACAAAGGATGCTTTCCCAGTAAATTTTCTTGCTTTGAAAAGTAGAACTCTCCCCTTTATACTAGTTACAGGCAGTGGTTTGAATCCCAAAGCTTTGGTTGGAGTCTTACACACATTTGCAGTTTTTATCGCTTAAAAATGTTTCCCAGCACCTGCTGTACACTTTTTTTATTTTGACTCATAACTTCACAAAGGATGCTTTCCCAGTAAAGTCTCTTGCTTTTTAGAGTAGAACTCTCCCCTTTATACTAGTTACAGGCAGTGGTTTGTATCCCAAAGCTTTGGTTGGAGTTTTACACACATTTGCTGTTTTTATCGCTTAAAAATGCTTCCCAGCGCCTGCTGTACACTTTTTTTATTTTGACTCATAACTTCACACAGGATGCTTTCCCAGTAAAGTCTCTTGCTTTTTAGAGTAGAACTCTCCCCTTTATACTAGTTACAGGCAGTGGTTTGAATCGCAAAGCTTTGGTTGTAGTTTTACACACATTTGCAGTTTTTATCGCTTAAAAATGTTTCCCACGCGCTGCTGTACACTTTTTTTATTTTGACTCATAACTTCACAAAGGATGCTTTCCCAGTAAAGTCTCTTGCTTTTTAGAGTAGAACTCTCCCCTTTATACTAGTTACAGGCAGTGGTTTGAATCCCAAACTTTGGTTGGAGTTTTACACACAATTGCTGTTTTTATCGCTTAAAAATGCTTCCCAGTGCCTGCTGTACACTTTTTTTATTTTGACTCATAACTTCACAAAGGATGCTTTCCCAGTAAAGTCTCTTGCTTTTTAGAGTAAAACTCTCCCCTTTATACTAGTTACAGGCAGTGGTTTGAATCCCAAAGCATTGGTTGGAGTTTTACACACATTTGCTGTTTTTTTTGCTTAAAAATGCTTCCCAGCGCCTGCTGTACACGTTTTTTATTTTGACTCAAAACTTCACAAAGGATGCTTTCCCAGTAAATTCTCTTTCTTTTTTTGAATAAAACTCTCCCCTTTATACTCGTTACAGGCAGTGGTTTGAATGCCAAAGCATTGGTTGGAGTTTTACACACATTTGCTGTTTTTATCGCTTAAAAATGTTTCCCACCGCGTGCTGTTCACTTTTTTTATTTTGACTCATAACTTCACAAAGGATGCTTTCCCAGTAAAGTCTCTTGCTTTATAGAGTAGAACTCTCCCCTTTATACTAGTTACAGGCAGTGGTTTGAATCCCAAAGCTTTGGTTGGAGTTTTACACACAATTGCTGTTTTTATCGCTTAAAAATGCTTCCCAGCGCCTGCTGTACACGTTTTTTATTTTGACTCAAAACTTCACAAAGGATGCTTTCCCAGTACATTCTCTTTCTTTTTTTGAATAAAACTCTCCCCTTTATACTCGTTACAGGCAGTGGTTTGAATGCCAAAGCTTTGGTTGGAGTTTTACACACATTTGCAGTTTTTATTGCTTAAAAACGCTTCCCAGCGCCTGCTGTACACGTTTTTTATTTTGACTCAAAACTTCACAAAGGATGCTTTCCCAGTAAATTCTCTTGTTTTTTAAGAGTAAAACTCTCCCCTTTATACACGTTACAGGCAGTGGTTTGAATCCAAAAGCGTTGTTTGGAGTTTTACACATATTTACAGTTTTTTTTTGCTTAAAAATGCTTCCCAGCGCCTGCTGTACACTTTTTTTATTTTAACTCATAACTTCACAAAGGATGCTTTCCCAGTAAATTTTCTTGCTTTGAAAAGTAGAACTCTCCCCTTTATACTAGTTACAGGCAGTGGTTTGAATCCCAAAGCTTTGGTTGGAGTCTTACACACATTTGCAGTTTTTATCGCTTAAAAATGTTTCCCAGCACCTGCTGTACACTTTTTTTATTTTGACTCATAACTTCACAAAGGATGCTTTCCCAGTAAAGTCTCTTGCTTTTTAGAGTAGAACTCTCCCCTTTATACTAGTTACAGGCAGTGGTTTGAATCCCAAAGCTTTGGTTGGAGTTTTACACACATTTGCTGTTTTTATCGCTTAAAAATGCTTCCCAGCGCCTGCTGTACACTTTTTTTATTTTGACTCATAACTTCACACAGGATGCTTTCCCAGTAAAGTCTCTTGCTTTTTAGAGTAGAACTCTCCCCTTTATACAAGTTACAGGCAGTGGTTTGAATCCCAAAGCATTGGTTGGAGTTTTACACACATTTGCTGTTTTTATCGCTTAAAAATGCTTCCCAGCGCCTGCTGTACACTTTTTTTATTTTGACTCAAAACTTCACAAAGGATGCTTTCCCAGTAAATTCTCTTGCTTTTTAAGAGTAAAACTCTCCCCTTTATACAAGTTACAGGCAGTGGTTTGAATCCCAAAGCTTTGGTTGTAGTTTTACACACATTTGCAGTTTTTATCGCTTAAAAATGTTTCCCACCGCGTGCTGTTCACTTTTTTTATTTTGACTCATAACTTCACAAAGGATGCTTTCCCAGTAAAGTCTCTTGCTTTATAGAGTAGAACTCTCCCCTTTATACAAGTTACAGGCAGTGGTTTGAATCCCAAAGCTTTGGTTGGAGTCTTACACACATTTGCAGTTTTTATCGCTTAAAAATGTTTCCCAGCACCTGCTGTACACTTTTTTTATTTTGACTCATAACTTCACGAAGGATGCTTTCCCAGTAAAGTCTCTTGCTTTTTAGAGTAGAACTCTCCCCTTTATACTAGTTACAGGCAGTGGTTTGAATCCCAAAGCTTTGGTTGGAGTTTTACACACATTTGCTGTTTTTATCGCTTAAAAATGCTTCCCAGCGCCTGCTGTACACTTTTTTTATTTTGACTCATAACTTCACACAGGATGCTTTCCCAGTAAAGTCTCTTGCTTTTTAGAGTAAAACTCTCCCCTTTATACAAGTTACAGGCAGTGGTTTGAATCCCAAAGCGTTGTTTGGAGTTTTACACACATTTACAGTTTTTTTTGCTTAAAAATGCTTCCCAGCGCCTGCTGTACACGTTTTATATTTTGACTCAAAACTTCACAAAGGATGCTTTCCCAGTAAATTCTCTTTCTTTTTTTGAATAAAACTCTCCCCTTTATACTCGTTACAGGCAGTGGTTTGAATGCCAAAGCTTTGGTTGGAGTTTTACACACAATTGCTGTTTTTATCGCTTAAAAATGCTTCCCAGTGCCTGCTGTACACTTTTTTTATTTTGACTCATAACTTCACACAGGATGCTTTCCCAGTAAAGTCTCTTGCTTTATAGAGTAGAACTCTCCCCTTTATACTAGTTACAGGCAGTGGTTTGAATCCCAAAGCTTTGGTTGGAGTTTTACACACATTTGCTGTTTTTATCGCTTAAAAATGCTTCCCAGCGCCTGCTGTACACGTTTTTTATTTTGACTCAAAACTTCACAAAGGATGCTTTCCCAGTAAATTCTCTTGCTTTTTTAGAGTAAAACTCTCCCCTTTATACACGTTACAGGCAGTGGTTTGAATCCAAAAGCGTTGTTTGGAGTTTTACACATATTTACAGTTTTTTTTTGCTTAAAAATGCTTCCCAGCGCCTGCTGTACACTTTTTTTATTTTAACTCATAACTTCACAAAGGATGCTTTCCCAGTAAATTTTCTTGCTTTGAAAAGTAGAACTCTCCCATTTATACTAGTTACAGGCAGTGGTTTGAATCCCAAAGCTTTGGTTGGAGTCTTACACACATTTGCAGTTTTTATCGCTTAAAAATGTTTCCCAGCACCTGCTGTACACTTTTTTTATTTTGACTCATAACTTCACAAAGGATGCTTTCCCAGTAAAGTCTCTTGCTTTTTAGAGTAGAACTCTCCCCTTTATACTAGTTACAGGCAGTGGTTTGAATCCCAAAGCTTTGGTTGGAGTTTTACACACATTTGCTGTTTTTATCGCTTAAAAATGCTTCCCAGCGCCTGCTGTACACTTTTTTTATTTTGACTCATAACTTCACACAGGATGCTTTCCCAGTAAAGTCTCTTGCTTTTTAGAGTAGAACTCTCCCCTTTATACAAGTTACAGGCAGTGGTTTGAATCCCAAAGCTTTGGTTGGAGTTTTACACACATTTGCAGTTTTTATCGCTTAAAAATGCTTCCCAGCGCCTGCTGTACACTTTTTTTATTTTGACTCAAAACTTCACAAAGGATGCTTTCCCAGTAAATTTTCTTGCTTTGAAAAGTAGAACTCTCCCCTTTATACTAGTTACAGGCAGTGGTTTGAATCCCAAAGCTTTGGTTGGAGTCTTACACACATTTGCAGTTTTTATCGCTTAAAAATGTTTCCCAGCACCTGCTGTACACTTTTTTTATTTTGACTCATAACTTCACGAAGGATGCTTTCCCAGTAAAGTCTCTTGCTTTTTAGAGTAGAACTCTCCCCTTTATACTAGTTACAGGCAGTGGTTTGAATCCCAAAGCTTTGGTTGGAGTTTTACACACATTTGCTGTTTTTATCGCTTAAAAATGCTTCCCAGCGCCTGCTGTACACTTTTTTTATTTTGACTCATAACTTCACACAGGATGCTTTCCCAGTAAAGTCTCTTGCTTTTTAGAGTAGAACTCTCCCCTTTATACAAGTTACAGGCAGTGGTTTGAATCCCAAAGCATTGGTTGGAGTTTTACACACATTTGCTGTTTTTATCGCTTAAAAATGCTTCCCAGCGCCTGCTGTACACTTTTTTTATTTTGACTCAAAACTTCACAAAGGATGCTTTCCCAGTAAATTCTCTTGCTTTTTAAGAGTAAAACTCTCCCCTTTATACAAGTTACAGGCAGTGGTTTGAATCCCAAAGCTTTGGTTGTAGTTTTACACACATTTGCAGTTTTTATCGCTTAAAAATGTTTCCCACCGCGTGCTGTTCACTTTTTTTATTTTGACTCATAACTTCACAAAGGATGCTTTCCCAGTAAAGTCTCTTGCTTTATAGAGTAGAACTCTCCCCTTTATACTAGTTACAGGCAGTGGTTTGAATCCCAAAGCTTTGGTTGGAGTTTTACACACAATTGCTGTTTTTATCGCTTAAAAATGCTTCCCAGTGCCTGCTGTACACTTTTTTTATTTTGACTCATAACTTCACACAGGATGCTTTCCCAGTAAAGTCTCTTGCTTTTTAGAGTAAAACTCTCCCCTTTATACAAGTTACAGGCAGTGGTTTGAATCCCAAAGCGTTGTTTGGAGTTTTACACACATTTACAGTTTTTTTTGCTTAAAAATGCTTCCCAGCGCCTGCTGTACACGTTTTTTATTTTGACTCAAAACTTCACAAAGGATGCTTTCCCAGTAAATTCTCTTTCTTTTTTTGAATAAAACTCTCCCCTTTATACTAGTTACAGGCAGTGGTTTGAATGCCAAAGCTTTGGTTGGAGTTTTACACACATTTGCAGTTTTTATTGCTTAAAAACGCTTCCCAGCGCCTGCTGTACACGTTTTTTATTTTGACTCAAAACTTCACAAAGGATGCTTTCCCAGTAAATTCTCTTGTTTTTTAAGAGTAAAACTCTCCCCTTTATACACGTTACAGGCAGTGGTTTGAATCCAAAAGCGTTGTTTGGAGTTTTACACATATTTACAGTTTTTTTTTGCTTAAAAATGCTTCCCAGCGCCTGCTGTACACTTTTTTTATTTTAACTCATAACTTCACAAAGGATGCTTTCCCAGTAAATTCTCTTGCTTTGAAAAGTAGAACTCTCCCCTTTATACTAGTTACAGGCAGTGGTTTGAATCCCAAAGCTTTGGTTGGAGTCTTACACACATTTGCAGTTTTTATCGCTTAAAAATGTTTCCCAGCGCCTGCTGTACACTTTTTTTATTTTGACTCATAACTTCACAAAGGATGCTTTCCCAGTAAAGTCTCTTGCTTTTTAGAGTAGAACTCTCCCCTTTATACTAGTTACAGGCAGTGGTTTGAATCCCAAAGCTTTGGTTGGAGTTTTACACACATTTGCTGTTTTTATCGCTTAAAAATGCTTCCCAGCGCCTGCTGTACACTTTTTTTATTTTGACTCATAACTTCACACAGGATGCTTTCCCAGTAAAGTCTCTTGCTTTTTAGAGTAGAACTCTCCCCTTTATACAAGTTACAGGCAGTGGTTTGAATCCAAAAGCGTTGTTTGGAGTTTTACACATATTTACAGTTTTTATTGCTTAAAAATGCTTCCCAGCGCCTGCTGTACACTTTTTTTATTTTAACTCATAACTTCACACAGGATGCTTTCCCAGTAAAGTCTCTTGCTTTTTAGAGTAGAACTCTCCCCTTTGTACAAGTTACAGGCAGTGGTTTGAATCCCAAAGCATTGGTTGGAGTTTTACACACATTTGCTGTTTTTATCGCTTAAAAATGCTTCTCAGCGCCTGCTGTACACTTTTTTTATTTTGACTCAAAACTTCACAAAGGATGCTTTCCCAGTAAATTCTCTTGCTTTTTATGAGTAAAACTCTCCCCTTTATACAAGTTACAGGCAGTGGTTTGAATCCCAAAGCTTTGGTTGTAGTTTTACACACATTTGCAGTTTTTATCGCTTAAAAATGTTTCCCACCGCGTGCTGTTCACTTTTTTTATTTTGACTCATAACTTCACAAAGGATGCTTTCCCAGTAAAGTCTCTTGCTTTATAGAGTAGAACTCTCCCCTTTATACTAGTTACAGGCAGTGGTTTGAATCCCAAAGCTTTGGTTGGAGTTTTACACACAATTGCTGTTTTTATCGCTTAAAAATGCTTCCCAGTGCCTGCTGTACACTTTTTTTATTTTGACTCATAACTTCACACAGGATGCTTTCCCAGTAAAGTCTCTTGCTTTTTAGAGTAAAACTCTCCCCTTTATACAAGTTACAGGCAGTGGTTTGAATCCCAAAGCGTTGTTTGGAGTTTTACACACATTTACAGTTTTTTTTGCTTAAAAATGCTTCCCAGCGCCTGCTGTACACGTTTTTTATTTTGACTCAAAACTTCACAAAGGATGCTTTCCCAGTAAATTCTCTTTCTTTTTTTGAATAAAACTCTCCCCTTTATACTAGTGACAGGCAGTGGTTTGAATGCCAAAGCTTTGGTTGGAGTTTTACACACATTTGCAGTTTTTATTGCTTAAAAACGCTTCCCAGCGCCTGCTGTACACGTTTTTTATTTTGACTCAAAACTTCACAAAGGATGCTTTCCCAGTAAATTCTCTTGTTTTTTAAGAGTAAAACTCTCCCCTTTATACACGTTACAGGCAGTGGTTTGAATCCAAAAGCGTTGTTTGGATTTTACACACATTTGCAGTTTTTAATGCTTAAAAACGCTTCCCAGCGCCTGCTGTACACGTTTTTTATTTTGACTCAAAACTTCACAAAGGATGCTTTCCCAGTAAATTCTCTTGTTTTTTAAGAGTAAAACTCTCCCCTTTATACACGTTACAGGCAGTGGTTTGAATCCAAAAGCGTTGTTTGGAGTTTTACACATATTTACAGTTTTTTTTTGCTTAAAAATGCTTCCCAGCGCCTGCTGTACACTTTTTTTATTTTAACTCATAACTTCACAAAGGATGCTTTCCCAGTAAATTCTCTTGCTTTGAAAAGTAGAACTCTCCCCTTTATACTAGTTACAGGCAGTGGTTTGAATCCCAAAGCTTTGGTTGGAGTCTTACACACATTTGCAGTTTTTATCGCTTAAAAATGTTTCCCAGCGCCTGCTGTACACTTTTTTTATTTTGACTCATAACTTCACAAAGGATGCTTTCCCAGTAAAGTCTCTTGCTTTTTAGAGTAGAACTCTCCCCTTTATACTAGTTACAGGCAGTGGTTTGAATCCCAAAGCTTTGGTTGGAGTTTTACACACATTTGCTGTTTTTATCGCTTAAAAATGTTTCCCACCGCGTGCTGTTCACTTTTTTTATTTTGACTCATAACTTCACACAGGATGCTTTCCCAGTAAAGTCTCTTGCTTTTTAGAGTAGAACTCTCCCCTTTATACAAGTTAATGGCAGTGGTTTGAATCCCAAAGCATTGGTTGGAGTTTTACACACATTTGCTGTTTTTATCGCTTAAAAATGCTTCCCAGCGCCTGCTGTACACTTTTTTTATTTTGACTCAAAACTTCACAAAGGATGCTTTCCCAGTAAATTTTCTTGCTTTGAAAAGTAGAACTCTCCCCTTTATACTAGTTACAGGCAGTGGTTTGAATCCCAAAGCTTTGGTTGGAGTCTTACACACATTTGCAGTTTTTATCGCTTAAAAATGTTTCCCAGCACCTGCTGTACACTTTTTTTATTTTGACTCATAACTTCACGAAGGATGCTTTCCCAGTAAAGTCTCTTGCTTTTTAGAGTAGAACTCTCCCCTTTATACTAGTTACAGGCAGTGGTTTGAATCCCAAAGCTTTGGTTGGAGTTTTACACACATTTGCTGTTTTTATCGCTTAAAAATGCTTCCCAGCGCCTGCTGTACACTTTTTTTATTTTGACTCATAACTTCACACAGGATGCTTTCCCAGTAAAGTCTCTTGCTTTTTAGAGTAGAACTCTCCCCTTTATACAAGTTACAGGCAGTGGTTTGAATCCCAAAGCATTGGTTGGAGTTTTACACACATTTGCTGTTTTTATCGCTTAAAAATGCTTCCCAGCGCCTGCTGTACACTTTTTTTATTTTGACTCAAAACTTCACAAAGGATGCTTTCCCAGTAAATTCTCTTGCTTTTTAAGAGTAAAACTCTCCCCTTTATACAAGTTACAGGCAGTGGTTTGAATCCCAAAGCTTTGGTTGTAGTTTTACACACATTTGCAGTTTTTATCGCTTAAAAATGTTTCCCACCGCGTGCTGTTCACTTTTTTTATTTTGACTCATAACTTCACAAAGGATGCTTTCCCAGTAAAGTCTCTTGCTTTATAGAGTAGAACTCTCCCCTTTATACTAGTTACAGGCAGTGGTTTGAATCCCAAAGCTTTGGTTGGAGTTTTACACACAATTGCTGTTTTTATCGCTTAAAAATGCTTCCCAGTGCCTGCTGTACACTTTTTTTATTTTGACTCATAACTTCACACAGGATGCTTTCCCAGTAAAGTCTCTTGCTTTTTAGAGTAAAACTCTCCCCTTTATACAAGTTACAGGCAGTGGTTTGAATCCCAAAGCGTTGTTTGGAGTTTTACACACATTTACAGTTTTTTTTGCTTAAAAATGCTTCCCAGCGCCTGCTGTACACGTTTTTTATTTTGACTCAAAACTTCACAAAGGATGCTTTCCCAGTAAATTCTCTTTCTTTTTTTGAATAAAACTCTCCCCTTTATACTAGTTACAGGCAGTGGTTTGAATGCCAAAGCTTTGGTTGGAGTTTTACACACATTTGCAGTTTTTATTGCTTAAAAACGCTTCCCAGCGCCTGCTGTACACGTTTTTTATTTTGACTCAAAACTTCACAAAGGATGCTTTCCCAGTAAATTCTCTTGTTTTTTAAGAGTAAAACTCTCCCCTTTATACACGTTACAGGCAGTGGTTTGAATCCAAAAGCGTTGTTTGGAGTTTTACACATATTTACAGTTTTTTTTGCTTAAAAATGCTTCCCAGCGCCTGCTGTACACTTTTTTTATTTTAACTCATAACTTCACAAAGGATGCTTTCCCAGTAAATTCTCTTGCTTTGAAAAGTAGAACTCTCCCCTTTATACTAGTTACAGGCAGTGGTTTGAATCCCAAAGCTTTGGTTGGAGTCTTACACACATTTGCAGTTTTTATCGCTTAAAAATGTTTCCCAGCGCCTGCTGTACACTTTTTTTATTTTGACTCATAACTTCACAAAGGATGCTTTCCCAGTAAAGTCTCTTGCTTTTTAGAGTAGAACTCTCCCCTTTATACTAGTTACAGGCAGTGGTTTGAATCCCAAAGCTTTGGTTGGAGTTTTACACACATTTGCTGTTTTTATCGCTTAAAAATGCTTCCCAGCGCCTGCTGTACACTTTTTTTATTTTGACTCATAACTTCACACAGGATGCTTTCCCAGTAAAGTCTCTTGCTTTTTAGAGTAGAACTCTCCCCTTTATACAAGTTACAGGCAGTGGTTTGAATCCCAAAGCGTTGTTTGGAGTTTTACACACATTTACAGTTTTTTTTGCTTAAAAATGCTTCCCAGCGCCTGCTGTACACGTTTTTTATTTTGACTCATAACTTCACACAGGATGCTTTCCCAGTAAAGTCTCTTGCTTTTTAGAGTAGAACTCTCCCCTTTATACAAGTTACAGGCAGTGGTTTGAATCCCAAAGCATTGGTTGGAGGTTTACACACATTTGCTGTTTTTATCGCTTAAAAATGCTTCCCAGCGCCTGCTGTACACTTTTTTCATTTTGACTCAAAACTTCACAAAGGATGCTTTCCCAGTAAATTCTCTTGCTTTTTATGAGTAAAACTCTCCCCTTTATACAAGTTACAGGCAGTGGTTTGAATCCCAAAGCTTTGGTTGTAGTTTTACACACATTTGCAGTTTTTATCGCTTAAAAATGTTTCCCACCGCGTGCTGTTCACTTTTTTTATTTTGACTCATAACTTCACAAAGGATGCTTTCCCAGTAAAGTCTCTTGCTTTATAGAGTAGAACTCTCCCCTTTATACTAGTTACAGGCAGTGGTTTGAATCCCAAAGCTTTGGTTGGAGTTTTACACACAATTGCTGTTTTTATCGCTTAAAAATGCTTCCCAGTGCCTGCTGTACACTTTTTTTATTTTGACTCATAACTTCACACAGGATGCTTTCCCAGTAAAGTCTCTTGCTTTTTAGAGTAAAACTCTCCCCTTTATACAAGTTACAGGCAGTGGTTTGAATCCCAAAGCGTTGTTTGGAGTTTTACACACATTTACAGTTTTTTTTGCTTAAAAATGCTTCCCAGCGCCTGCTGTACACGTTTTTTATTTTGACTCAAAACTTCACAAAGGATGCTTTCCCAGTAAATTCTCTTGTTTTTTAAGAGTAAAACTCTCCCCTTTATACACGTTACAGGCAGTGGTTTGAATCCAAAAGCGTTGTTTGGAGTTTTACACATATTTACAGTTTTTATTGCTTAAAAATGCTTCCCAGCGCCTGCTGTACACTTTTTTTATTTTAACTCATAACTTCACAAAGGATGCTTTCCCAGTAAATTCTCTTGCTTTGAAAAGTAGAACTCTCCCCTTTATACTAGTTACAGGCAGTGGTTTGAATCCCAAAGCTTTGGTTGGAGTCTTACACACATTTGCAGTTTTTATCGCTTAAAAATGTTTCCCAGCGCCTGCTGTACACTTTTTTTATTTTGACTCATAACTTCACAAAGGATGCTTTCCCAGTAAAGTCTCTTGCTTTTTAGAGTAGAACTCTCCCCTTTATACTAGTTACAGGCAGTGGTTTGAATCCCAAAGCTTCGGTTGGAGTTTTACACACATTTGCTGTTTTTATCGCTTAAAAATGCTTCCCAGCGCCTGCTGTACACTTTTTTTATTTTGACTCATAACTTCACACAGGATGCTTTCCCAGTAAATTCTCTTGCTTTTTAGAGTAGAACTCTCCCCTTTATACTAGTTACAGGCAGTGGTTTGAATCCCAAAGCGTTGTTTGGAGTTTTACACACATTTACAGTTTTTTTTGCTTAAAAATGCTTCCCAGCGCCTGCTGTACACGTTTTTTATTTTGACTCAAAACTTCACAAAGGATGCTTTCCCAGTAAATTCTCTTTCTTTTTTTGAATAAAACTCTCCCCTTTATACTCGTTACAGGCAGTGGTTTGAATGCCAAAGCATTGGTTGGAGTTTTACACACATTTGCTGTTTTTATCGCTTAAAAATGTTTCCCACCGCGTGCTGTTCACTTTTTTTATTTTGACTCATAACTTCACAAAGGATGCTTTCCCAGTAAAGTCTCTTGCTTTATAGAGTAGAACTCTCCCCTTTATACTAGTTACAGGCAGTGGTTTGAATCCCAAAGCTTTGGTTGGAGTTTTACACACAATTGCTGTTTTTATCGCTTAAAAATGCTTCCCAGCGCCTGCTGTACACGTTTTTTATTTTGACTCAAAACTTCACAAAGGATGCTTTCCCAGTAAATTCTCTTGTTTTTTAAGAGTAAAACTCTCCCCTTTATACACGTTACAGGCAGTGGTTTGAATCCAAAAGCGTTGTTTGGAGTTTTACACATATTTACAGTTTTTTTTTGCTTAAAAATGCTTCCCAGCGCCTGCTGTACACTTTTTTTATTTTAACTCATAACTTCACAAAGGATGCTTTCCCAGTAAATTTTCTTGCTTTGAAAAGTAGAACTCTCCCCTTTATACTAGTTACAGGCAGTGGTTTGAATCCCAAAGCTTTGGTTGGAGTCTTACACACATTTGCAGTTTTTATCGCTTAAAAATGTTTCCCAGCACCTGCTGTACACTTTTTTTATTTTGACTCATAACTTCACAAAGGATGCTTTCCCAGTAAAGTCTCTTGCTTTTTAGAGTAGAACTCTCCCCTTTATACTAGTTACAGGCAGTGGTTTGAATCCCAAAGCTTTGGTTGGAGTTTTACACACATTTGCTGTTTTTATCGCTTAAAAATGCTTCCCAGCGCCTGCTGTACACTTTTTTTATTTTGACTCATAACTTCACACAGGATGCTTTCCCAGTAAAGTCTCTTGCTTTTTAGAGTAGAACTCTCCCCTTTATACAAGTTACAGGCAGTGGTTTGAATCCCAAAGCATTGGTTGGAGTTTTACACACATTTGCTGTTTTTATCGCTTAAAAATGCTTCCCAGCGCCTGCTGTACACTTTTTTTATTTTGACTCAAAACTTCACAAAGGATGCTTTCCCAGTAAATTCTCTTGCTTTTTAAGAGTAAAACTCTCCCCTTTATACAAGTTACAGGCAGTGGTTTGAATCCCAAAGCTTTGGTTGGAGTTTTACACACATTTGCAGTTTTTATCGCTTAAAAATGTTTCCCACCGCGTGCTGTTCACTTTTTTTATTTTGACTCATAACTTCACAAAGGATGCTTTCCCAGTAAAGTCTCTTGCTTTATAGAGTAGAACTCTCCCCTTTATACTAGTTACAGGCAGTGGTTTGAATCCCAAAGCTTTGGTTGGAGTTTTACACACAATTGCTGTTTTTATCGCTTAAAAATGCTTCCCAGTGCCTGCTGTACACTTTTTTTATTTTGACTCATAACTTCACACAGGATGCTTTCCCAGTAAAGTCTCTTGCTTTTTAGAGTAAAACTCTCCCCTTTATACAAGTTACAGGCAGTGGTTTGAATCCCAAAGCGTTGTTTGGAGTTTTACACACATTTACAGTTTTTTTTGCTTAAAAATGCTTCCCAGCGCCTGCTGTACACGTTTTTTATTTTGACTCAAAACTTCACAAAGGATGCTTTCCCAGTAAATTCTCTTTCTTTTTTTGAATAAAACTCTCCCCTTTATACTCGTTACAGGCAGTGGTTTGAATGCCAAAGCTTTGGTTGGAGTTTTACACACATTTGCAGTTTTTAATGCTTAAAAACGCTTCCCAGCGCCTGCTGTACACGTTTTTTATTTTGACTCAAAACTTCACAAAGGATGCTTTCCCAGTAAATTCTCTTGTTTTTTAAGAGTAAAACTCTCCCCTTTATACACGTTACAGGCAGTGGTTTGAATCCAAAAGCGTTGTTTGGAGTTTTACACATATTTACAGTTTTTTTTGCTTAAAAATGCTTCCCAGCGCCTGCTGTACACTTTTTTTATTTTAACTCATAACTTCACAAAGGATGCTTTCCCAGTAAATTCTCTTGCTTTGAAAAGTAGAACTCTCCCCTTTATACTAGTTACAGGCAGTGGTTTGAATCCCAAAGCTTTGGTTGGAGTCTTACACACATTTGCAGTTTTTATCGCTTAAAAATGTTTCCCAGCGCCTGCTGTACACTTTTTTTATTTTGACTCATAACTTCACAAAGGATGCTTTCCCAGTAAAGTCTCTTGCTTTTTAGAGTAGAACTCTCCCCTTTATACTAGTTACAGGCAGTGGTTTGAATCCCAAAGCTTCGGTTGGAGTTTTACACACATTTGCTGTTTTTATCGCTTAAAAATGCTTCCCAGCGCCTGCTGTACACTTTTTTTATTTTGACTCATAACTTCACACAGGATGCTTTCCCAGTAAAGTCTCTTGCTTTTTAGAGTAGAACTCTCCCCTTTATACAAGTTAATGGCAGTGGTTTGAATCCCAAAGCATTGGTTGGAGTTTTACACACATTTGCTGTTTTTATCGCTTAAAAATGCTTCCCAGCGCCTGCTGTACACTTTTTTTTATTTTTACTCAAAACTTCACAAAGGATGCTTTCCCAGTAAATTCTCTTGCTTTGAAAGTAGAACTCTCCCCTTTATACTAGTTACAGGCAGTGGTTTGAATCCCAAAGCTTTGGTTGTAGTTTTACATACATTTGCAGTTTTTATCGCTTAAAAATGTTTCCCACCGCGTGCTGTTCACTTTTTTTATTTTGACTCATAACTTCACAAAGGATGCTTTCCCAGTAAAGTCTCTTGCTTTATAGAGTAGAACTCTCCCCTTTATACTAGTTACAGGCAGTGGTTTGAATCCCAAAGCTTTGGTTGGAGTTTTACACACAATTGCTGTTTTTATCGCTTAAAAATGCTTCCCAGTGCCTGCTGTACACTTTTTTTATTTTGACTCATAACTTCACACAGGATGCTTTCCCAGTAAAGTCTCTTGCTTTTTAGAGTAAAACTCTCCCCTTTATACAAGTTACAGGCAGTGGTTTGAATCCCAAAGCGTTGTTTGGAGTTTTACACACATTTACAGTTTTTTTTTGCTTAAAAATGCTTCCCAGCGCCTGCTGTACACGTTTTTTATTTTGACTCAAAACTTCACAAAGGATGCTTTCCCAGTAAATTCTCTTTCTTTTTTTGAATAAAACTCTCCCCTTTATACTCGTTACAGGCAGTGGTTTGAATGCCAAAGCTTTGGTTGGAGTTTTACACACATTTGCAGTTTTTATTGCTTAAAAACGCTTCCCAGCGCCTGCTGTACACTTTTTTTATTTTGACTCATAACTTCACACAGGATGCTTTCCCAGTAAAGTCTCTTGCTTTTTAGAGTAAAACTCTCCCCTTTATACAAGTTACAGGCAGTGGTTTGAATCCCAAAGCGTTGTTTGGAGTTTTACACACATTTACAGTTTTTTTTGCTTAAAAATGCTTCCCAGCGCCTGCTGTACACTTTTTTTATTTTGACTCATAACTTCACAAAGGATGCTTTCCCAGTAAATTCTCTTGCTTTTTAGAGTAAAACTCTCCCCTTTATACTAGTTACAGGCAGTGGTTTGAATCCCAAAGCTTTGGTTGGAGTCTTACACACATTTGCAGTTTTTATCGCTTAAAAATGTTTCCCAGCGCCTGCTGTACACTTTTTTTATTTTGACTCATAACTTCACAAAGGATGCTTTCCCAGTAAAGTCTCTTGCTTTTTAGAGTAGAACTCTCCCCTTTATACTAGTTACAGGCAGTGGTTTGAATCCCAAAGCTTTGGTTGGAGTTTTACACACATTTGCTGTTTTTATCGCTTAAAAATGCTTCCCAGCGCCTGCTGTACACTTTTTTTATTTTGACTCATAACTTCACACAGGATGCTTTCCCAGTAAAGTCTCTTGCTTTTTAGAGTAGAACTCTCCCCTTTATACAAGTTACAGGCAGTGGTTTGAATCCCAAAGCATTGGTTGGAGTTTTACACACATTTGCTGTTTTTATCGCTTAAAAATGCTTCCCAGCGCCTGCTGTACACTTTTTTTATTTTGACTCATAACTTCACAAAGGATGCTTTCCCAGTAAATTCTCTTGCTTTTTAGAGTAGAACTCTCCCCTTTATACTAGTTACAGGCAGTGGTTTGAATCCCAAAGCTTTGGTTGGAGTTTTACACACATTTGCAGTTTTTATCGCTTAAAAACGCTTCCCAGCGCCTGCGGTACACTTTTTTTATTTTGACTCATAACTTCACGAAGGATGCTTTCCCAGTGAAGTTTCTTGCATTTTAGAGTAAAACTCTCCCCTTTATACTAGTTACAGGCAGTTTTTTGAATCCCAAAGCTTTGGTTGGAGTTTTACACACATTTGCAGTTTTTATCGCTTAAAAACGCTTCCCAGCGCCTGCTGTACACTTTTTTTATTTTGACTCATAACTTCACACAGGATGCTTTCCCAGTAAAGTCTCTTGCTTTTTAGAGTAGAACTCTCCCCTTTATACAAGTTACAGGCAGTGGTTTGAATCCCAAAGCATTGGTTGGAGTTTTACACACATTTGCTGTTTTTATCGCTTAAAAATGCTTCCCAGCGCCTGCTGTACACTTTTTTTATTTTGACTCAAAACTTCACAAAGGATGCTTTCCCAGTAAATTCTCTTGCTTTTTATGAGTAAAACTCTCCCCTTTATACAAGTTACAGGCAGTGGTTTGAATCCCAAAGCTTTGGTTGTAGTTTTACACACATTTGCAGTTTTTATCGCTTAAAAATGTTTCCCACCGCGTGCTGTTCACTTTTTTTATTTTGACTCATAACTTCACAAAGGATGCTTTCCCAGTAAAGTCTCTTGCTTTATAGAGTAGAACTCTCCCCTTTATACTAGTTACAGGCAGTGGTTTGAATCCCAAAGCTTTGGTTGGAGTTTTACACACAATTGCTGTTTTTATCGCTTAAAAATGCTTCCCAGTGCCTGCTGTACACTTTTTTTATTTTGACTCATAACTTCACACAGGATGCTTTCCCAGTAAAGTCTCTTGCTTTTTAGAGTAAAACTCTCCCCTTTATACAAGTTACAGGCAGTGGTTTGAATCCCAAAGCGTTGTTTGGAGTTTTACACACATTTACAGTTTTTTTTGCTTAAAAATGCTTCCCAGCGCCTGCTGTACACGTTTTTTATTTTGACTCAAAACTTCACAAAGGATGCTTTCCCAGTAAATTCTCTTTCTTTTTTTGAATAAAACTCTCCCCTTTATACTCGTTACAGGCAGTGGTTTGAATGCCAAAGCTTTGGTTGGAGTTTTACACACATTTGCAGTTTTTATTGCTTAAAAACGCTTCCCAGCGCCTGCTGTACACGTTTTTTATTTTGACTCAAAACTTCACAAAGGATGCTTTCCCAGTAAATTCTCTTGTTTTTTAAGAGTAAAACTCTCCCCTTTATACAAGTTACAGGCAGTGGTTTGAATCCCAAAGCTTTGTTTGGAGTTTTACACATATTTACAGTTTTTTTTGCTTAAAAATGCTTCCCAGCGCCTGCTGTACACTTTTTTTATTTTAACTCATAACTTCACAAAGGATGCTTTCCCAGTAAATTCTCTTGCTTTGAAAGTAGAACTCTCCCCTTTATACTAGTTACAGGCAGTGGTTTGAATCCCAAAGCTTTGGTTGGAGTCTTACACACATTTGCAGTTTTTATCGCTTAAAAATGTTTCCCAGCGCCTGCTGTACACTTTTTTTATTTTGACTCATAACTTCACAAAGGATGCTTTCCCAGTAAAGTCTCTTGCTTTTTAGAGTAGAACTCTCCCATTTATACTAGTTACAGGCAGTGGTTTGAATCCCAAAGCTTTGGTTGGAGTTTTACACACATTTGCTGTTTTTATCGCTTAAAAATGCTTCCCAGCGCCTGCTGTACACTTTTTTTATTTTGACTCATAACTTCACACAGGATGCTTTCCCAGTAAAGTCTCTTGCTTTTTAGAGTAGAACTCTCCCCTTTATACTAGGTACAGGCAGTGGTTTGAATCCCAAAGCGTTTGTTGGAGTTTTACAGACATTTGCATTTTTTATTGCTTAAAAATGCTTCCCAGCTCCCTCTGCTTTACACTTTTTTTATTGTAACTCATAACTTCACAAAGGATGCTTTCCCAGTAAATACTCTTGCTTTTTAAGAGTAAAGATCTCCCCTTTGTACAAGTTAAAGGCAGTGGTTTGAATCCAAAAGCGTTGTTTGGTGTTTAACACATATTTACAGTTTTTAATGCTTAAAAATGCTTCCCAGCGTCTGCTGTACACTTTTTTTATTTTGACTCATAACTTCACAAAGGATGCTTTCCAAGTACATTCTCTTGCATTTTATAGTAAAACTCTCCCCTTTATACAAGTTACAGGCAGTGGTTTGAATCCCAAAGCGTTGTTTGGAGTTTTACACACATTTACAGTTTTTTTTGCTTAAAAATGCTTCCCAGCGCCTGCTGTACACATTTTTTATTTTGACTCAAAACTTCACAAAGGATGCTTTCCCAGTAAATACTAGTACATTTTATAGTAAAACTCTCCCCTTTATACAAGTTACAGGCAGTGGTTTGAATCCCAAAGCGTTGTTTGGAGTTTTACACACATTTACAGTTTTTTTTGCTTAAAAATGCTTCCCAGCGCCTGCTGTACACTTTTTTTATTTTGACTCAAAACTTCACAAAGGATGCTTTCCCAGTAAATTCTCTTGCTTTTTAAGAGTAAAACTCTCCCCTTTATACAAGTTACAGGCAGTGGTTTGAATCCCAAAGCTTTGTTTGGAGTTTTACACATATTTACAGTTTTTATTGCTTAAAAATGCTTCCCAGCGCATGCTGTACACTTTTTTTTATTTTAACTCATAACTTCACAAAGGATGCTTTCCCAGTAAATTATCTTGCTTTTAAGAGTACAACTCTCCCCTTTATACTAGTTACAGGCACTGGTTTGAATCCCAAAGCTTTGGTTGGAGTTTTACACACATTTGCAGTTTTTATCGCTTACAAATGTTTCCCAGCGCCTGCTGTACACTTTTTTTATTTTGACTCATAACTTCACAAATGATGCTTTCCCAGTAAATTCTCTTGCTTTGAAAAGTAGAACTCTCCCCTTTATACTAGTTACAGGCAGTGGTTTGAATCCCAAAGCTTTGGTTGGAGTCTTACACACATTTGCAGTTTTTATCGCTTAAAAATGTTTCCCAGCGCCTGCTGTACACTTTTTTTTATTTTGACTCATAACTTCACACAGGATGCTTTCCCAGTAAAGTCTCTTGCTTTTTAGAGTAGAACTCTCCCCTTTATACAAGTTACAGGCAGTGGTTTGAATCCCAAAGCTTTGTTTGGAGTTTTACACATATTTACAGTTTTTATTGCTTAAAAATGCTTCCCAGCGCCTGCTGTACACTTTTTTTATTTTAACTCATAACTTCACAAAGGATGCTTTCCCAGTAAATTATCTTGCTTTTAAGAGTACAACTCTCCCCTTTATACTAGTTACAGGCACTGGTTTGAATCCCAAAGCTTTGGTTGGAGTTTTACACACATTTGCAGTTTTTATCGCTTACAAATGTTTCCCAGCGCCTGCTGTACACTTTTTTTATTTTGACTCATAACTTCAAAAAGGATGCTTTCCCAGTAAAGTCTCTTGCTTTTTAGAGTAGAACTCTCCCCTTTATACTAGTTACAGGCAGTGGTTTGAATCCCAAAGCGTTTGTTGGAGTTTTACAGACATTTGCAGTTTTTATTGCTTAAAAATGCTTCCCAGCTCCCTCTGCTTTACAATTTTTTTATTGTAACTCATAACTTCACAAAGGATGCTTTCCCAGTAAATTCTCTTGCTTTTTAGAGTAAAACTCTCCCCTTTATACGAGTAACAGGCAGTGGTTTGAATCCCAAAGCTTTGTTTGGAGTTTTACACACATTTGCAGTTTTTATTGCTTAAAAATGCTTCCCAGCGCCTGCTGTACACTTTTTTTATTTTAACTCATAACTTCACAAATGATGCTTTCCCAGTAAATTCTTTTGCTTTTTAGAGTAGAACTCTCCCCTTTATACTAGTTACAGGCAGTGGTTTGAATCCCAAAGCTTTGGTTGGAGTTTTACACACATTTGCAGTTTTTATCGCTTACAAATGTTTCCCAGCGCCTTCTTCTTCTTTTCCTTTCGGCTTGTCCCGTTAGGGGTCGCCACAGCGCGTCATCCTTTTCCATGAGAGCCTATCTCCTGCATCCTCCTCTCGAACACCAACTGCCATCATGTCTTCCCTCACGACATCCATCAACCTTCTCTTTGGTCTTCCTCTAGCTCTCTTGCCTGGCAGCTCCATCCTCATCATCCTTCTACCAATATACTCACTCTCTCTCCTCTGGACGTGTCCAAACCATTGAAGTCTGCTCTCTCTAACTTTGTCTCCAAAACATCGAACCTTGGCTGTCCCTCTGATGAGCTCATTTCTAATTTTATCCAACCTGGTCACTCCGAGAGCGAACCTCGACATCTTCATTTCCGCCACCTCCAGCTCTGCTTCCTGTTTTCTCTTCAGTGCCACTGTCTCTAATCCATACATCATGGCTGGCCTCACCACTGTTTTATAAACTTTGCCCTTCATCCTAGCAGAGACTCTTCTGTCACATAACACACCTGACACCTTCCTCCACCCGTTCCAACCTGCTTGGACCCGTTTCTTCACTTCCTGACCACACTCACCATTGCTCTGGACGGTTGACCCCAAGTATTTAAAGTCCTCTACCCTTGCCATCTCTTCTCCCTGTAGCCTCATTCTTCCCCCACCACCCCTCTCATTCATGCACATATATTCTGTCTTACTTCGGCTAATCTTCATTCCTCTGCTTTCCAGTGCATGCCTCCATCTTTCAAACTGTTCCTCCACCTGCTCCCTGCTTTCACTGCAGATAACAATGTCATCTGCAAACATCATGGTCCACGGGGATTCCAGTCTAACCTCATCTGTCAGCCATCACCACTGCAAACAGGATGGGGCTCAGGGCTGATCCCTGATGCAGTCCCACCTCCACCTTAAATTCGTCCGTCACACCGACAGCACACCTCACCGCTGTTCTGCTGCCCTCGTACATGTCCTGTATTATTCTAACATACTTCTCTGCCACTCCAGACTTCCGCATGCAGTACCACAGTTCCTCTCTGGGTACTCCGTCATAGGCTTTCTCTAGATCTACAAAGACACAATGTAGCTCCTTCTGACCTTCTATGTACTTTTCCATCAACATCCTCAAGGCAAATAATGCATCTGTGGTACTCTTTCTAGGCATGAAACCATACTGTTGCTCGCAAATACTCACTTCTGTCCTGAGTCTAGCCTCCACTACTCTTTCCCATAACTTCATTGTGTGGCTCATCAACTTTATTCCTCTATAGTTGCCACAGCTCTGCACATCACCTTTGTTCTTAAAAATGGGCACCAGTACACTTTTCCTCCATTCCTCAGGCATCTTCTCACGCACTAGAATTCTATTGAACAAGCTGGTCAAAAACTCCACAGCCACCTCTCCTAGATGCTTCCATACCTCCACAGGAATGTCATCAGGACCAACTGCCTTTCCATTTTTCATTCTCTTTAATGCCTTTCTAACTTCCCCCTTACTAATCATTGCCACTTCCTGGTCCACCACACTTGCCTCTTCTACTCTCCCTTCTCTATCATTTTCCTCATTCATCAACTCCTCGAAGTATTCTTTCCATCTACCTAGCACACTGCTGGCACCAGTCAACATATTTCCATCTCTATCCTTAATCACCCTAACCTGCTGCACATCCTTCCCATCTCTATCCATCTGTCTGGCCAGCCTGTATAGATCCTTTTCTCCTTCTTTAGTGTCCAACCTGCCATACATGTCATCATATGCCTCTTGTTTTGCCTTTGCCACCTCTACCTTTGCCCTGTGTCGCATCTCAATGTATTCCTTTCGCCTCTCCTCGGTCCTCTCAGTGTCCCACTTCTTCTTAGCTAACCGTTTTCCTTGTATGATTTCCTGTACTGTGAGGTTCCACCACCAAGTCTCCTTCTCTCCTTTCCTGCCAGAAGATACACCAAGTACTCTCCTGCCTGCTTCTCTGATCACCTTGGCTGCAGTGGTCCAGTCTTCTGGAAGCTCTTCCCCTCCACCGAGAGCCTGTATCACCTCTTCCCGAAAAGCTGCACAACACTCGTCCTGTCTCAGCTTCCACCACATGGTTCTCTTCTCTGCCTTTGTCTTCCTAATTTTCCTCCCCACCACCAGAGTCATCTTACACACCACCATCCTATGCTGTCTAGCCACACTCTCCCCTACCACTACCTTACAGTTGGTAACCTCCTTCAGAATACATCGTCTGCACAAGATGTAATCCACCTGTGTGCTTCTACCTCCGCTCTTGTAGGTCACCCTATGTTCGTGCCTCTTCTGGAAAAAAGTGTTCACTACATCCATTTGCATCCTTGTTGCAAAGTCTACCACCATCTGTCCCTCCAAGTTCCTTTCCTGGATACCGTACTTACCCATCACTTCTTCATCACCCTTATTACCTTCACCAACATGTCCATTACAATCTGCACCAATTACGACTCTCTCTCTGTCTGGGATGCTCAGAACTACATCATCTAGCTCCTTCCAGAATTTCTCTTTCACCTCTAGGTCACATCCTACCTGTGGGGCATAGCCACTAATCACATTACACATAAGACCCTCAATTTCAAATTTCAGCCTCATCACTCGATCTGATACTCTTTTCACCTCCAAGACATTCTTAGCCAACTCTTCTTTTAAAATAACGCCGACTCCATTTCTCTTCCCATCTACACCATGGTAAAATAATTTAAACCCTCCCCCTAAACTTCTAGCCTTACTGCCTTTCCACCTGGTCTCCTGGACACACAATATATCAACCTTTCTCCTAATCATCATGTCAACCAACTCCCGAGATTTTCCTGTCATAGTCCCAACATTCAAAGTCCCCACATTCAGTTCTAGGCTCTGTGTTTTCCTCTTCTCTTTCTGCCGAAGAACCCGCTTTCCACCTCTTCTTCTTCTTCTTCTTTGACTTCGACTTCGACCCACAGTAGCTGAATTTCCAACAGCGCCCTGCAGGTTGACGGCGCCGGTGGCGGACGTTGTTAACCCGGGCCACGACCGATCCGGTATGGAATTCTTTGGATGAACGCTCATATTTGTTTGGCAAGGTTTTAAGCCGGATGCCCTTCCTGACGCAACCCTCTGCATTTATCCGGGCTTGGGACCGGCCTACAGTTTGCACTGACTTGTGCCCCCCATAGGGCTGCATTAAATGTTTCCCAGCGCCTGCTGTACACTTTTTTGTTTTTATTTTGACTCATAACTTCACAAAGGATGCTTTCCCAGTAAAGTCTCTTGCTTTTTAGAATAGAACTCTCCCCTTTATACGAGGTACAGGCAGTGGTTTGAATCCCAAAGCGTTTGTTGGAGTTTTACAGACATTTGCAGTTTTTTATTGCTTAAAAATGCTTCCCAGCTCCCTCTGCTTTACACTTTATTTTTATTGTAACTCATAACTTCACAAAGGATGCTTTCCCAGTAAATACTCTTGCTTTTTAAGAGTAAAGATCTCCCCTTTGTACAAGTTAAAGGCAGTGGTTTGAATCCCAAAGCGTTGTTTGGAGTTTTACACACATTTACAGTTTTTTTTGCTTAAAAATGCTTCCCAGCGCCTGCTGTACACGTTTTTTATTTTGACTCAAAACTTCACAAAGGATGCTTTCCCAGTAAATTCTCTTTCTTTTTTTGAATAAAACTCTCCCCTTTATACTCGTTACAGGCAGTGGTTTGAATGCCAAAGCTTTGGTTGGAGTTTTACACACATTTGCAGTTTTTATTGCTTAAAAACGCTTCCCAGCGCCTGCTGTACACTTTTTTTATTTTGACTCACAACTTCACACAGGATGCTTTCCCAGTAAATTCTCTTGCTTTGAAAAGTAGAACTCTCCCCTTTATACTAGTTACAGGCAGTGGTTTGAATCCCAAAGCTTTGGTTGGAGTCTTACACACATTTGCAGTTTTTATCGCTTAAAAATGTTTCCCACCGCCTGCTGTACACTTTTTTTATTTTGACTCATAACTTCACAAAGGATGCTTTCCCAGTAAAGTCTCTTGCTTTTTAGAGTAGAACTCTCCCCTTTATACTAGTTACAGGCAGTGGTTTGAATCCCAAAGCTTCGGTTGGAGTTTTAAACACATTTGCTGTTTTTATCGCTTAAAAATGCTTCCCAGCGCCTGCTGTACACTTTTTTTATTTTGACTCATAACTTCACACAGGATGCTTTCCCAGTAAAGTCTCTTGCTTTTTAGAGTAGAACTCTCCCCTTTATACAAGTTAATGGCAGTGGTTTGAATCCCAAAGCATTGGTTGGAGTTTTACACACATTTGCAGTTTTTATCGCTTACAAATGTTTCCCAGCCCCTGCTGTACACTTTTTTTATTTTGACTCATAACTTCACAAATGATGCTTTCCCAGTAAATTCTCTTGCTTTTTAGAGTAGAACTCTCCCCTTTATACTAGTTACAGGCAGTGGTTTGAATCCCAAAGCTTTGGTTGGAGTTTTACACACATTTGCTGTTTTTATCGCTTAAAAATGCTTCCCAGCGCCTGCTGTACACTTTTTTTTATTTTGACTCATAACTTCACACAGGATGCTTTCCCAGTAAAGTCTCTTGCTTTTTAGAGTAGAACTCTCCCCTTTATACAAGTTACAGGCAGTGGTTTGAATCCCAAAGCATTGGTTGGAGGTTTACACACATTTGCAGTTTTTATCGCTTAAAAATGCTTCCCAGCGCCTGCTGTACACTTTTTTTATTTTGACTCAAAACTTCACAAAGGATGCTTTCCCAGTAAATTCTCTTGCTTTTTAGAGTAAAACTCTCCCCTTTATACTAGTTACAGGCAGTGGTTTGAATCCCAAAGCTTTGGTTGGAGTTTTACACACATTTGCAGTTTTTATTGCTTAAAAATGCTTCCCAGCGCCTGCTGTACACTTTTTTTATTTTGACTCATAACTTCACAAAGGATGCTTTCCAAGTAAATTCTCTTGCATTTTAGAGTAAAACTCTCCCCTTTATACAAGTTACAGGCAGTGGTTTGAATCCCAAAGCTTTGGTTGGAGTTTTACACACATTTGCAGTTTTTTATTGCTTAAAAATGCTTCCCAGCGCCTGCTGTACATTTTTTTTATTTTGACACATATCTTCACAAAGGATGCTTTCCAAGTAAATTCTCTTGCATTTTAGAGTAAAACTCACCCCTTTATACGAGTAACAGGCAGTGGTTTGAATCCCAAAGCTTTGTTGGAGTTTTACACACATTTGCAGTTTTTATTGCTTAAAAATGCTTCCCAGCGCCTGCTGTACACTTTTTTTATTTTAACTCATAACTTCACAAATGATGCTTTCCCAGTAAATTCTCTTGCTTTTTAGAGTAGAACTCTCCCCTTTATACTAGTTACAGGCAGTGGTTTGAATCCCAAAGCTTTGGTTGGAGTTTTACACACATTTTCTGTTTTTATCGCTTAAAAATGCTTCCCAGCGCCTGCTGTACACTTTTTTTTATTTTGACTCATAACTTCACACAGGATGCTTTCCCAGTAAAGTCTCTTGCTTTTTAGAGTAGAACTCTCCCCTTTATACAAGTTACAGGCAGTGGTTTGAATCCCAAAGCTTTGTTTGGAGTTTTACACATATTTACAGTTTTTATTGCTTAAAAATGCTTCCCAGCGCCTGTTGTACACTTTTTTTATTTTAACTCATAACTTCACAAAGGATGCTTTCCCAGTAAATTATCTTGCTTTTAAGAGTACAACTCTCCCCTTTATACTAGTTACAGGCACTGGTTTGAATCCCAAAGCTTCGGTTGGAGTTTTACACACATTTGCTGTTTTTATCGCTTAAAAATGCTTCCCAGCGCCTGCTGTACACTTTTTTTATTTTGACTCATAACTTCACACAGGATGCTTTCCCAGTAAAGTCTCTTGCTTTTTAGAGTAGAACTCTCCCCTTTATACAAGTTAATGGCAGTGGTTTGAATCCCAAAGCATTGGTTGGAGTTTTACACACATTTGCTGTTTTTATCGCTTAAAAATGCTTCCCAGCGCCTGCTGTACACTTTTTTTATTTTAACTCATAACTTCACAAATGATGCTTTCCCAGTAAATTCTCTTGCTTTTTAGAGTAGAACTCTCCCCTTTATACGAGTAACAGGCAGTGGTTTGAATCCCAAAGCTTTGTTTGGAGTTTTACACACATTTGCAGTTTTTATTGCTTAAAAATGCTTCCCAGCGCCCTCTGCTGTACACTTTTTTTATTTTAACTCATAACTTCACAAATGATGCTTTCCCAGTAAATTCTCTTGCTTTTTAGAGTAGAACTCTCTCCTTTATACTAGTTACAGGCAGTGGTTTGAATCCCAAAGCTTTGGTTGGAGTTTTACACACATTTGCTGTTTTTATCGCTTAAAAATGCTTCCCAGCGCCTGCTGTACACTTTTTTTATTTTGACTCATAACTTCACACAGGATGCTTTCCCAGTAAAGTCTCTTGCTTTTTAGAGTAGAACTCTCCCCTTTATACAAGTTACAGGCAGTGGTTTGAATCCCAAAGCTTTGTTTGGAGTTTTACACATATTTACAGTTTTTATTGCTTAAAAATGCTTCCCAGCTCCCTCTGCTTTACACTTTTTTTTATTGTAACTCATAACTTCACAAAGGATGCTTTCCCAGTAAATACTCTTGCTTTTTAAGAGTAAAGATCTCCCCTTTGTACAAGTTAAAGGCAGTGGTTTGAATCCAAAAGCGTTGTTTGGTGTTTAACACATATTTACAGTTTTTATTGCTTAAAAATGCTTCCCAGCGTCTGCTGTACACTTTTTTTATTTTGACTCATAACTTCACAAAGGATGCTTTCCAAGTACATTCTCTTGCATTTTATAGTAAAACTCTCCCCTTTATACAAGTTACAGGCAGTGGTTTGAATCCCAAAGCGTTGTTTGGAGTTTTACACACATTTACAGTTTTTTTTGCTTAAAAATGCTTCCCAGCGCCTGCTGTACACGTTTTTTATTTTGACTCAAAACTTCACAAAGGATGCTTTCCCAGTAAATTCTCTTTCTTTTTTGAATAAAACTCTCCCCTTTATACTCGTTACAGGCAGTGGTTTGAATGCCAAAGCTTTGGTTGGAGTTTTACACACATTTGCAGTTTTTATTGCTTAAAAATGCTTCCCAGCGCCTGCTGTACACTTTTTTTATTTTGACTCATAACTTCACAAATGATGCTTTCCCAGTAAATTCTCTTGCTTTTTAGAGTAGAACTCTCCCCTTTATACAAGTTACAGGCAGTGGTTTGAATCCCAAAGCATTGGTTGGAGTTTTACACACATTTGCTGTTTTTATCGCTTAAAAATGCTTCCCAGCGCCTGCTGTACACTTTTTTTATTTTAACTCATAACTTCACAAAGGATGCTTTCCCAGTAAATTCTCTTGCTTTTTAAGAGTAAAACTCTCCCCTTTATACAAGTTACAGGCAGTGGTTTGAATCCCAAAGCTTTGTTTGGAGTTTTACACATATTTACAGTTTTTATTGCTTAAAAATGCTTCCCAGCGCCTGCTGTACACTTTTTTTATTTTAACTCATAACTTCACAAAGGATGCTTTCCCAGTAAATTATCTTGCTTTTAAGAGTACAACTCTCCCCTTTATACTAGTTACAGACACTGGTTTGAATCCCAAAGCTTTGGTTGGAGTTTTACACACATTTGCAGTTTTTATCGCTTACAAATGTTTCCCAGCGCCTGCTGTACACTTTTTTTATTTTGACTCAAAACTTCACAAAGGATGCTTTCCCAGTAAATTCTCTTGTTTTTTAAGAGTAAAACTCTCCCCTTTATACACGTTACAGGCAGTGGTTTGAATCCCAAAGCGTTGGTTGGAGTTTTACACACATTTGCAGTTTTTATCGCTTAAAAATGTTTCCCAGCGCCTGCTGTACACTTTTTTTATTTTGACTCATAACTTCACAAATGATGCTTTCCCAGTAAAGTCTCTTGCTTTTTAGAGTAGAACTCTCCCCTTTATACAAGTTACAGGCAGTGGTTTGAATCCCAAAGCTTTGTTTGGAGTTTTACACATATTTACAGTTTTTATTGCTTAAAAATGCTTCCCAGCGCCTGCTGTACACTTTTTTTATTTTAACTCATAACTTCACAAAGGATGCTTTCCCAGTAAATTATCTTGCTTTTTAGAGTAGAACTCTCCCCTTTATACTAGTTACAGGCAGTGGTTTGAATCCCAAAGCTTTGGTTGGAGTTTTACACACATTTGCAGTTTTTATCGCTTACAAATGTTTCCCAGCGCCTGCTGTACACTTTTTTTATTTTGACTCATAACTTCACAAAGGATGCTTTCCCAGTAAAGTCTCTTGCTTTTTAGAGTAGAACTCTCCCCTTTATACTAGTTACAGGCAGTGGTTTGAATCCCAAAGCGTTTGTTGGAGTTTTACAGACATTTGCAGTTTTTATTGCTTAAAAATGCTTCCCAGCGCCTGCTGTACACTTTTTTTATTTTAACTCATAACTTCACAAAGGATGCTTTCCCAGTAAATTCTCTTGCTTTTTAAGAGTAAAGATCTCCCCTTTGTACAAGTTACAGGCAGTGGTTTGAATCCAAAAGCGTTGTTTGGTGTTTAACACATATTTACAGTTTTTATTGCTTAAAAATGCTTCCCAGCTTCTGCTGTACACTTTTTTTATTTTGACTCATAACTTCACAAAGGATGCTTTCCAAGTACATTCTCTTGCATTTTATAGTAAAACTCTCCCCTTTATACTAGTTACAGGCAATTGGTTTGAATCCGAAAGTTTTGGTTGAAGTTTTACACACATTTGCAGTTTTTATTGCTTAAAAATGCTTCCCAGCTCCTCTGCTTTACACTTTTTTTATTGTAACTCATAACTTCACAAAGGATGCTTTCCCAGTAAATTCTCTTGCTTTTGAGAGTAAAACTCTCCCCTTTATACGAGTAACAGGCAGTGGTTTGAATCCCAAAGCTTTGTTTGGAGTTTTACACACATTTGCAGTTTTTATTGCTTATAAATGCTTCCCAGCTCCCACTGCTTTACACTTTTTTTATTGTAACTCATAACTTCACAAAGGATGCTTTCCCAGTAAATACTCTTGCTTTTTAAGAGTAAAGATCTCCCCTTTGTACTAGTTACAGGCAGTGGTTTGAATCCCAAAGCTTTGGTTGGAGTTTTACACACATTTGCAGTTTTTATTGCTTAAAAATGCTTCCCAGCGCCTGCTGTACACTTTTTTTATTTTGACTCATAACTTCACAAAGGATGCTTTCCAAGTACATTCTCTTGCATTTTAGAGTAAAACTCTCCCCTTTATACAAGTTACAGGCAGTGGTTTGAATCCCAAAGCGTTGTTTGGAGTTTTACACACATTTACAGTTTTTTTTGCTTAAAAATGCTTCCCAGCGCCTGCTGTACACGTTTTTTATTTTGACTCAAAACTTCACAAATGATGCTTTCCCAGTAAATTCTCTTGCTTTTTAGAGTAGAACTCTCCCCTTTATACTAGTTACAGGCAGTGGTTTGAATCCCAAAGCGTTTGTTGGAGTTTTACAGACATTTGCAGTTTTTATTGCTTAAAAATGCTTCCCAGCGCCTGCTGTACACTTTTTTTATTTTAACTCATAACTTCACAAAGGATGCTTTCCCAGTAAATTCTCTTGCTTTTAAGAGGAGAACTCTCCCCTTTATACTAGTTACAGGCAGTGGTTTGAATCCCAAAGCTTTGGTTGGAGTTTTACACACATTTGCAGTTTTTATCGCTTAAAAATGTTTCCCAGCGCCTGCTGTACACTTTTTTTATTTTGACTCATAACTTCACAAAGGATGCTTTCCCAGTAAAGTCTCTTGCTTTTTAGAGTAGAACTCTCCCCTTTATACTAGTTACAGGCAGTGGTTTGAATCCCAAAGCTTTGGTTGGAGTTTTACACACATTTGCTGTTTTTATCGCTTAAAAATGCTTCCCAGCGCCTGCTGTACACTTTTTTTATTTTGACTCATAACTTCACACAGGATGCTTTCCCAGTAAAGTCTCTTGCTTTTTAGAGTAGAACTCTCCCCTTTATACAAGTTACAGGCAGTGGTTTGAATCCCAAAGCATTGGTTGGAGTTTTACACACATTTGCTGTTTTTATCGCTTAAAAATGCTTCCCAGCGCCTGCTGTACACTTTTTTTATTTGACTCAAAGCTTCACAAAGGATGCTTTCCCAGTAAATTCTCTTGCTTTTTAAGAGTAAAACTCTCCCCTTTATACAAGTTACAGGCAGTGGTTTGAATCCCAAAGCTTTGGTTGGAGTCTTACACACATTTGCAGTTTTTATCGCTTAAAAATGCTTCCCAGCACCTGCTGTACACTTTTTTTATTTTGACTCATAACTTCACAAAGGATGCTTTCCAAGTACATTCTCTTGCATTTTATAGTAAAACTCTCCCCTTTATACTAGTTACAGGCAGTGGTTTGAATCCGAAAGCTTTGGTTGAGTTTTACACACATTTGCAGTTTTTATTGCTTAAAAATGCTTCCCAGCTCCTCTGCTGTACACTTTTTTTATTGTAACTCATAACTTCACAAATGATGCTTTCCCAGTAAATTCTCTTGCTTTTTAGAGTAGAACTCTCCCCTTTATACGAGTAACAGGCAGTGGTTTGAATCCCAAAGCTTTGTTTGGAGTTTTACACACATTTGCAGTTTTTATTGCTTAAAAATGCTTCCCAGCTCCCTCTGCTTTACACTTTTTTTATTGTAACTCATAACTTCACAAAGGATGCTTTCCCAGTAAATACTCTTGCTTTTTAAGAGTAAAGATCTCCCCTTTGTACAAGTTAAAGGCAGTGGTTTGAATCCAAAAGCGTTGTTTGGTGTTTAACACATATTTACAGTTTTTATTGCTTAAAAATGCTTCCCAGCGTCTGCTGTACACTTTTTTTATTTTGACTCATAACTTCACAAAGGATGCTTTCCAAGTACATTCTCTTGCATTTTATAGTAAAACTCTCCCCTTTATACTAGTTACAGGCAATTGGTTTGAATCCGAAAGTTTTGGTTGAAGTTTTACACACATTTGCAGTTTTTATTGCTTAAAAATGCTTCCCAGCTCCCTCTGCTTTACACTTTTTTTATTGTAACTCATAACTTCACAAAGGATGCTTTCCCAGTAAATTCTCTTGCTTTTTAGAGTAAAACTCTCCCCTTTATACGAGTAACAGGCAGTGGTTTGAATCCCAAAGCTTTGTTTGGAGTTTTACACACATTTGCAGTTTTTATTGCTTAAAAATGCTTCCCAGCGCCTGCTGTACACTTTTTTTATTTTAACTCATAACTTCACAAATGATGCTTTCCCAGTAAATTCTCTTGCTTTTTAGAGTAGAACTCTCCCCTTTATACTAGTTACAGGCAGTGGTTTGAATCCCAAAGCTTTGGTTGGAGTTTTACACACATTTGCTGTTTTTATCGCTTAAAAATGCTTCCCAGCGCCTGCTGTACACTTTTTTTTATTTTGACTCATAACTTCACACAGGATGCTTTCCCAGTAAAGTCTCTTGCTTTTTAGAGTAGAACTCTCCCCTTTATACAAGTTACAGGCAGTGGTTTGAATCCCAAAGCGTTGTTTGGAGTTTTACACACATTTGCAGTTTTTATTGCTTAAAAATGCTTCCCAGCTCCCTGCTGTACACTTTTTTTATTTAGACTCATAACTTCACAAAGGATGCTTTCCCAGTAAATTCTCTTCCTTTTTAGAGTAAAACTCTCCACTTTAAACTAGTTACAGGCAGTGGTTTGAATCCCAAACCTTTGATTGTAGTTTTACACACATTTGCATTTTTTTATTGCTTAAAAATGCTTCCCAGCGCCTGCTGTACACTTTTTTTTATTTTAACTCATAACTTCACAAAGGATGCTTTCCCAGTAAATTCTCTTGCTTTTAAGAGTACAACTCTCCCCTTTATACTAGTTACAGGCACTGGTTTGAATCCCAAAGCTTTGGTTGGAGTTTTACACACATTTGCAGTTTTTATCGCTTAAAAATGTTTCCCAGCGCCTGCTGTACACTTTTTTTATTTTGACTCATAACTTCACAAAGGATGCTTTCCCAGTAAAGTCTCTTGCTTTTTAGAGTAGAACTCTCCCCTTTATACTAGTTACAGGCAGTGGTTTGAATCCCAAAGCGTTTGTTGGAGTTTTACACACATTTGCAGTTTTTATTGCTTAAAAATGCTTCCCAGCTCCCTCTGCTTTACACTTTTTTTTATTGTAACTCATAACTTCACAAAGGATGCTTTCCCAGTAAATTCTCTTGCTTTTTAAGAGTAAAGATCTCCCCTTTGTACAAGTTAAAGGCAGTGGTTTGAATCCAAAAGCGTTGTTTGGTGTTTAACACATATTTACAGTTTTTATTGCTTAAAAATGCTTCCCAGTGTCTGCTGTACACTTTTTTTATTTTGACTCATAACTTCACAAAGGATGCTTTCCAAGTACATTCTCTTGCATTTTATAGTAAAACTCTCCCCTTTATACTAGTTACAGGCAATTGGTTTGAATCCGAAAGTTTTGGTTGAAGTTTTACACACATTTGCAGTTTTTATTGCTTAAAAATGCTTCCCAGCTCCCTCTGCTTTACACTTTTTTTTTTGTAACTCATAACTTCACAAAGGATGCTTTCCCAGTAAATTCTCTTGCTTTTTAGAGTAAAACTCTCCCCTTTATACGAGTAACAGGCAGTGGTTTGAATCCCAAAGCTTTGTTTGGAGTTTTACACACATTTGCAGTTTTTATTGCTTAAAAATGCTTCCCAGCGCCTGCTGTACACTTTTTTTATTTTAACTCATAACTTCACAAATGATGCTTTCCCAGTAAATTCTCTTGCTTTTTAGAGTAGAACTCTCCCCTTTATACTAGTTACAGGCAGTGGTTTGAATCCCAAAGCTTTGGTTGGAGTTTTACACACATTTGCTGTTTTTATCGCTTAAAAATGCTTCCCAGCGCCTGCTGTACACTTTTTTTATTTTGACTCAAAACTTCACAAAGGATGCTTTCCCAGTAAATTCTCTTGCTTTATAAGAGTAAAACTCTCCCCTTTATACGAGTTACAGGCAGTGGTTTGAATCCCAAAGCTTTGTTTGGAGTTTTACACACATTTGCAGTTTTTATCGCTTACAAATGTTTCCCAGCGCCTGCTGTACACTTTTTTTATTTTGACTCATAACTTCACAAAGGATGCTTTCCCAGTAAAGTCTCTTGCTTTTTAGAGTAGAACTCTCCCCTTTATACTAGTTACAGGCAGTGGTTTGAATCCCAAAGCGTTTGTTGGAGTTTTACAGACATTTGCAGTTTTTATTGCTTAAAAATGCTTCCCAGCTCCCTCTGCTTTACACTTTTTTTATTGTAACTCATAACTTCACAAAGGATGCTTTCCCAGTAAATACTCTTGCTTTTTAAGAGTAAAGATCTCCCCTTTGTACAAGTTAAAGGCAGTGGTTTGAATCCAAAAGCGTTGTTTGGTGTTTAACACATATTTACAGTTTTTATTGCTTAAAAATGCTTCCCAGCGTCTGCTGTACACTTTTTTTATTTTGACTCATAACTTCACAAAGGATGCTTTCCAAGTACATTCTCTTGCATTTTATAGTAAAACTCTCCCCTTTATACTAGTTACAGGCAATTGGTTTGAATCCGAAAGTTTTGGTTGAAGTTTTACACACATTTGCAGTTTTTATTGCTTAAAAATGCTTCCCAGCTCCCTCTGCTTTACACTTTTTTTATTGTAACTCATAACTTCACAAAGGATGCTTTCCCAGTAAATTCTCTTGCTTTTTAGAGTAAAACTCTCCCCTTTATACGAGTAACAGGCATTGGTTTGAATCCCAAAGCTTTGTTTGGAGTTTTACACACATTTGCAGTTTTTATTGCTTAAAAATGCTTCCCAGCGCCTGCTGTACACTTTTTTTTATTTTAACTCATAACTTCACACAGGATGCTTTCCCAGTAAAGTCTCTTGCTTTTTAGAGTAGAACTCTCCCCTTTATACAAGTTACAGGCAGTGGTTTGAATCCCAAAGCGTTGTTTGGAGTTTTACACACATTTGCAGTTTTTATTGCTTAAAAATGCTTCCCAGCTCCCTCTGCTGTACACTTTTTTTTATTGTAAGTCATAACTTCACAAAGGATACTTTCCCAGTAAATTCTCTTGCTTTTTAGAGTACAACTCTCCCCTTTATACTAGTCACAGGCAGTGGTTTGAATCCCAAAGCTTTGTTTGGAGTTTTACACACAATTGCAGTTTTTATTGCTTAAAAATGCTTCCCAGCGCCTGCTGTACACTTTTTTTATTTTAACTCATAACTTCACAAAGGATGCTTTCCCAGTAAATTCTCTTGCTTTTAAGAGTACAACTCTCCCCTTTATACTAGTTACAGGCACTGGTTTGAATCCCAAAGCTTTGGTTGGAGTTTTACACACATTTGCAGTTTTTATCGCTTACAAATGCTTCCCAGACCCTGCTGTACACTTTTTTTTATTTTGACTCATAACTTCACAAAGGATGCTTTCCCAGTAAATTCTCTTGCTTTTTAGAGTAGAACTCTCCCCTTTATACTAGTTACAGGCAGTGGTTTGAATCCCAAAGCTTTTGTTGGAGTTTTACACACATTTGCAGTTTTTATTGCTTAAAAATGCTTCCCAGCTCCCACTGCTTTACACTTTTTTTATTGTAACTCATAACTTCACAAAGGATGCTTTCCCAGTAAATTCTCTTGCTTTTTAAGAGTAAAACTCACCCCTTTATACAAGTTACAGGCAGTGGTTTGAATCCAAAAGCGTTGTTTGGAGTTTTACACATATTTACAGTTTTTATTGCTTAAAAATGCTTCCCAGCGTCTGCTGTACACTTTTTTTATTTTGACTCATAACTTCACAAAGGATGCTTTCCAAGTACATTCTCTTGCATTTTATAGTAAAACTCTCCCCTTTATACTAGTTACAGGCAGTGGTTTGAATCCCAAAGCTTTGGTTGAAGTTTTACACACATTTGCAGTTTTTATTGCTTAAAAATGCTTCCCAGCGCCTGCTGTACACTTTTTTTATTTTGACTCATAACTTCACAAAGGATGCTTTCCCAGTAAATTCTCTTGCTTTTTAAGAGTAAAACTCACCCCTTTATACAAGTTACAGGCAGTGGTTTGAATCCCAAAGCTTTGGTTGGAGTTTTACACACAATTGCTGTTTTTATCGCTTAAAAATGCTTCCCAGCGCCTGCTGTACACTTTTTTTATTTTGACTCATAACTTCACACAGGATGCTTTCCCAGTAAAGTCTCTTGCTTTTTAGAGTAAAACTCTCCCCTTTATACAAGTTACAGGCAGTGGTTTGAATCCCAAAGCGTTGTTTGGAGTTTTACACACATTTGCAGTTTTTATTGCTTAAAAACGCTTCCCAGCGCCTGCTGTACACGTTTTTTATTTTGACTCAAAACTTCACAAAGGATGCTTTCCCAGTAAATTCTCTTGTTTTTTAAGAGTAAAACTCTCCCCTTTATACACGTTACAGGCAGTGGTTTGAATCCAAAAGCGTTGTTTGGAGTTTTACACACATTTGCAGTTTTTATCGCTTAAAAATGTTTCCCAGCGCCTGCTGTACACTTTTTTTATTTTGACTCATAACTTCACAAAGGATGCTTTCCCAGTAAATTCTCTTGCTTTTTAGAGTAAACTCTCCCCTTTATACTAGTTACAGGCAGTGGTTTGAATCCCAAAGCTTTGGTTGGAGTTTTACACACATTTGCAGTTTTTATTGCTTAAAAATGCTTCCCAGCGCCTGCTGTACACTTTTTTTATTTTTACTCATAACTTCACAAAGGATGCTTTCCCAGTAAATTCTCTTGCTTTTTAGAGTAAAACTCTCCCCTTTATACTAGTTACAGGCAGTGGTTTGAATCCCAAAGCTTTGGTTGGAGTTTTACACACATTTGCAGTTTTTATCGCTTAAAAATGCTTCCCAGCGCCTGCTGTACACTTTTTTTATTTTGACTCATAACTTCACAAAGGATGCTTTCCCAGTAAATTCTCTTGCTTTTAAGAGGAGAACTCTCCCCTTTATACTAGTTACAGGCAGTGGTTTGAATCCCAAAGCTTTGGTTGGAGTTTTACACACAATTGCTGTTTTTATCGCTTAAAAATGCTTCCCAGTGCCTGCTGTACACTTTTTTTATTTTGACTCATAACTTCACACAGGATGCTTTCCCAGTAAAGTCTCTTGCTTTTTAGAGTAAAACTCTCCCCTTTATACAAGTTACAGGCAGTGGTTTGAATCCCAAAGCGTTGTTTGGAGTTTTACACACATTTACAGTTTTTTTTGCTTAAAAATGCTTCCCAGCGCCTGCTGTACACTTTTTTTATTTTGACTCATAACTTCACACAGGATGCTTTCCCAGTAAAGTCTCTTGCTTTTTAGAGTAAAACTCTCCCCTTTATACTCGTTACAGGCAGTGGTTTGAATGCCAAAGCTTTGGTTGGAGTTTTACACACATTTGCAGTTTTTATTGCTTAAAAACGCTTCCCAGTGCCTGCTGTACACGTTTTTTATTTTGACTCAAAACTTCACAAAGGATGCTTTCCCAGTAAATTCTCTTGTTTTTTAAGAGTAAAACTCTCCCCTTTATACACGTTACAGGCAGTGGTTTGAATCCAAAGCGTTGTTTGGAGTTTTACACATATTTAGTTTTTTTTTGCTTAAAAATGCTTCCCAGCGCCTGCTGTACACTTTTTTTATTTTAACTCATAACTTCACAAAGGATGCTTTCCCAGTAAATTCTCTTGCTTTGAAAAGTAGAACTCTCCCCTTTATACTAGTTACAGGCAGTGGTTTGAATCCCAAAGCTTTGGTTGGAGTCTTACACACATTTGCAGTTTTCTATTGCTTAAAAACGCTTTTCAGCGTCTGCGGTACACTTTTTTTTATTTTGACTCATAACTTCACGAAGGATGCTTTCCCAGTAAAGTCTCTTGCATTTTAGAGAAAAACTCTCCCCTTTATACTAGTTACAGGCAGTGGTTTGAATCCCAAAGCTTTGGTTGGAGTTTTACACACATTTGCTGTTTTTATCGCTTAAAAATGCTTCCCAGCGCCTGCTGTACACTTTTTTTATTTTGACTCATAACTTCACACAGGATGCTTTCCCAGTAAAGTCTCTTGCTTTTTAGAGTAGAACTCTCCCCTTTATACTAGTTACAGGCAGTGGTTTGAATCCCAAAGCTTTGGTTGGAGTTTTACACACATTTGCAGTTTTTATTGCTTAAAAATGCTTCCCAGCGCCTGCTGTACACTTTTTTTATTTTGACTCATAACTTCACAAAGGATGCTTTCCCAGTAAATTCTCTTGCATTTTAGAGTATAACTCTCCCCTTTATACTAGTTACAGGCAGTGGTTTGAATCCCAAAGCTTTGGTTGGAGTTTTACACACATTTGCAGTTTTTATCGCTTAAAAATGCTTCCCACGCGCTGCTGTACACTTTTTTTATTTTTACTCATAACTTCACAAAGGATGCTTTCCCAGTAAAGTCTCTTGCTTTTTAGAGTAGAACTCTCCCCTTTATACTAGTTACAGGCAGTGGTTTGAATCCCAAAGCTTTGGTTGGAGTTTTACACACAATTGCTGTTTTTATCGCTTAAAAATGCTTCCCAGTGCCTGCTGTACACTTTTTTTATTTTGACTCATAACTTCACACAGGATGCTTTCCCAGTAAAGTCTCTTGCTTTTTAGAGTAAAACTCTCCCCTTTATACAAGTTACAGGCAGTGGTTTGAATCCCAAAGCGTTGTTTGGAGTTTTACACACATTTACAGTTTTGTTTGCTTAAAAATGCTTCCTAGCGCCTGCTGTACACGTTTTTTATTTTGACTCAAAACTTCACAAAGGATGCTTTCCCAGTAAATTCTCTTTCTTTTTTTGAATAAAACTCTCCCCTTTATACTCGTTACAGGCAGTGGTTTGAATGCCAAAGCTTTGGTTGGAGTTTTACACACATTTGCAGTTTTTATTGCTTAAAAACGCTTCCCAGCGCCTGCTGTACACTTTTTTTATTTTGACTCAAAACTTCACAAAGGATGCTTTCCCAGTAAATTCTCTTGCTTTTTAAGAGTAAAACTCTCCCCTTTATACAAGTTACAGGCAGTGGTTTGAATCCCAAAGCTTTGTTTGGAGTTTTACACACATTTGCAGTTTTTATTGCTTAAAAATGCTTCCCAGCGCCTGCTGTACACTTTTTTTATTTTCACTCATAACTTCACAAAGGATGCTTTCCCAGTAAAGTCTCTTGCTTTTTAGAGTAGAACTCTCCCCTTTATACTAGTTACAGGCAGTGGTTTGAATCCCAAAGCTTTGGTTGGAGTTTTACACACATTTGCAGTTTTTATTGCTTAAAAATGCTTCCCAGCGCCCTGCTGTACACTTTTTTTATTTGAACTCATAACTTCACAAAGGATGCTTTCCCAGTAAAGTCTCTTGCTTTTTAGAATATAACTCTCCCCTTTATACTAGTTACAGGCAGTGGTTTGAATCCCAAAGCTTTGGTTGGAGTTTTACACACATTTGCAGTTTTTATTGCTTAAAAATGCTTCCCAGCGCCTGCTGTACACTTTTTTTATTTTAACTCATAACTTCACAAATGATGCTTTCCCAGTAAATTCTCTTGCTTTTTAGAGTAGAACTCTCCCCTTTATACTAGTTACAGGCAGTGGTTTGAATCCCAAAGCTTTGGTTGGAGTTTTACACACATTTGCTGTTTTTATCGCTTAAAAATGCTTCCCAGTGCCTGGTGTACACTTTTTTTATTTTGACTCATAATTTCACACAGGATGCTTTCCCAGTAAAGTCTCTTGCTTTTTAGAGTAAAACTCTCCCCTTTATACAAGTTACAGGCAGTGGTTTGAATCCCAAAGCGTTGTTTGGAGTTTTACACACATTTACAGTTTTTTTTGCTTAAAAATGCTTCCCAGCGCCTGCTGTACACGTTTTTTATTTTGACTCAAAACTTCACAAAGGATGCTTTCCCAGTAAATTCTCTTTCTTTTTTGAATAAAACTCTCCCCTTTATACTCGTTACAGGCAGTGGTTTGAATGCCAAAGCTTTGGTTGGAGTTTTACACACATTTGCAGTTTTTATTGCTTAAAAACGCTTCCCAGCGCCTGCTGTACACGTTTTTTATTTTGACTCAAAACTTCACAAAGGATGCTTTCCCAGTAAATTCTCTTGTTTTTTAAGAGTAAAACTCTCCCCTTTATACACGTTACAGGCAGTGGTTTGAATCCAAAAGCGTTGTTTGGAGTTTTACACATATTTAGGTTTTTTTTGCTTAAAAATGCTTCCCAGCGCCTGCTGTACACTTTTTTTATTTTAACTCATAACTTCACAAAGGATGCTTTCCCAGTAAATTCTCTTGCTTTGAAAAGTAGAACTCTCCCCTTTATACTAGTTACAGGCAGTGGTTTGAATCCCAAAGCTTTGGTTGGAGTCTTACACACATTTGCAGTTTTTATCGCTTAAAAATGTTTCCCAGCGCCTGCTGTACACTTTTTTTATTTTGACTCATAACTTCACAAAGGATGCTTTCCCAGTAAAGTCTCTTGCTTTTTAGAGTAGAACTCTCCCCTTTATACTAGTTACAGGCAGTGGTTTGAATCCCAAAGCTTTGGTTGGAGTTTTACACACATTTGCAGTTTTTATCGCTTAAAAATGCTTCCCAGCGCCTGCTGTACACTTTTTTTATTTTGACTCATAACTTCACAAAGGATGCTTTCCCAGTAAAGTCTCTTGCTTTTTAGAATATAACTCTCCCCTTTACACTAGATACAAGCAGTGGTTTGATTCCCAAAGCTTTGGTTGGAGTTTTACACACATTTGCAGTTTTTATGGCTTAAAAATGCTTCCAAGCGCCGGCTGTACACTTTATTTTATTTTCACTCAAAACTTCACAAATGATGCTTTCCCAGTAAAGTCTCTTGCTTTTTAGAATATAACTCTCCGCTTTACACTAGTTACAGGCAGTGGTTTGAATCCCAAAGCTTTGGTTGGAGTTTTACACACATTTGCTGTTTTTATTGCTTAAAAATGCTTCCCAGCACCTGCTGTACACTTTTTCTATTTTGACCCATAACTTCACAAAGGATGCTTTCCCAGTAAAGTCTCTTGCTTTTTAGAGTATAACTCTCCCCTTTATACTAGTTACAGGCAGTGGTTTGAATCCCAAAGCTTTGGTTGGAGTTTTACACACATTTGCTGTTTTTATCGCTTAAAAATGCTTCCCAGCGCCTGCTGTACACTTTTTTTATTTTGACTCATAACTTCACACAGGATGCTTTCCCAGTAAAGTCTCTTGCTTTTTAGAGTAAAACTCTCCCCTTTATACAAGTTACAGGCAGTGGTTTGAATCCCAAAGCGTTGTTTGGAGTTTTACACACATTTGCAGTTTTTTTTGCTTAAAAATGCTTCCAGCGCCTGCTGTACACGTTTTTTATTTTGACTCAAAACTTCACAAAGGATGCTTTCCAAGTAAATTATCTTGCATTTTAGAGTTAAACTCTCCCTTTTATACTCGTTACAGGCAGTGGTTTGAATCCCAAAGCTTTGGTTGGAGTTTTCCACACATTTGCAGTTTTTATTGCTTAAAAATGCTTCCCACCGCCTGCTGTACACTTTTTTTATTTTGACTCATAACTTCACAAAGGATGCTTTCCCAGTAAATTCTCTTGCATTTTAGAGTATAACTCTCCCCTTTATACTAGTTACAGGCAGTGGTTTGAATCCCAAAGCTTTGGTTGGAGTTTTACACACATTTGCAGTTTTTATTGCTTAAAAATGCTTCCCAGCGCCTGCTGTACACTTTTTTTATTTTGACTCATAACTTCACAAAGGATGCTTTCCCAGTAAATTCTCTTGCTTTTTAGAGTAGAACTCTCCCCTTTATACTAGTTACAGGCAGTGGTTTGAATCCCAAAGCTTTGGTTGGAGTTTTACACACATTTGCAGTTTTTATTGCTTAAAAATGCTTCCCAGCGCCTGCTGTACACTTTTTTTATTTTAACTCATAACTTCACAAAGGATGCTTTCCCAGTAAATTCTCTTGCTTTTTAGAGTAAAACTCTCCCCTTTATACGAGTAACAGGCAGTGGTTTGAATCCCAAAGCTTTGTTTGGAGTTTTACACACATTTGCAGTTTTTATTGCTTAAAAATGCTTCCCAGCGCCTGCTGTACACTTTTTTTATTTTAACTCATAACTTCACAAATGATGCTTTCCCAGTAAATTCTCTTGCTTTTTAGAGTAGAACTCTCCCCTTTATACTAGTTACAGGCAGTGGTTTGAATCCCAAAGCTTTGGTTGGAGTTTTACACACATTTGCTGTTTTTATCGCTTAAAAATGCTTCCCAGCGCCTGCTGTACACTTTTTTTATTTTGACTCATAACTTCACACAGGATGCTTTCCCAGTAAAGTCTCTTGCTTTTTATAGTAGAACTCTCCCCTTTATACAAGTTACAGGCAGTGGTTTGAATCCCAAAGCGTTGTTTGGAGTTTTACACACATTTGCAGTTTTTATTGCTTAAAAATGCTTCCCAGTACCCTCTGCTGTACACTTTTTTTTATTTTCAGTCATAACTTCACAAGGGATGCTTTCCCAGTAAAATATCTTGCTTTTTAGAGTAAAACTCTCCGCTTTATACTAGTTACAGGCAGTGGTTTGAATCCCAAAGCTTTGGTTGGAGTTTTACACACATTTGCAGTTTTTTATTGCTTAAAAATGCTTCCCAGCGCCTGCTGTACACTTTTTTTATTTTCACTTATAACTTCACAAAGGATGCTTTCCCAGTAAATTCTCTTGCATTTTAGAGTAGAACTCTGCCCTTTATATGAGTTACAGGCAGTGGTTTGAATCCCAAAGCTTTGGTTGGAGTTTTACACACATTTGCAGTTTTTTATTGCTTAAAAATGCTTCCCAGCGCCTGCTGTACACTTTTTCTATTTTCACTCATAACTTCACAAAGGATGCTTTCCCAGTAAAATCTCTTTTTAGAGTAAAACTCTCCGCTTTATACTAGTTACAGGCAGTGGTTTGAATCCCAAAGCTTTGGTTGGAGTTTTACACAGATTTGCAGTTTTTATCGCTTAAAAATGCTTCCCAGCGCCTGCTGTACACTTTTTTTATTTTGACTCATAACTTCACAAAGGATGCTTTCCCAGTAAAGTCTCTTGCTTTTTAGAGTAGAACTCTCCCCTTTATACTAGTTACAGGCAGTGGTTTGAATCCCAAAGCGTTTGTTGGAGTTTTACACACATTTGCAGTTTTTATTGCTTAAAAATGCTTCCCAGCTCCCTCTGCTTTACACTTTTTTTATTGTAACTCATAACTTCACAAAGGATGCTTTCCCAGTAAATTCTCTTGCTTTTTAGAGTAAAACTCTCCCCTTTATACGAGTAACAGGCAGTGGTTTGAATCCCAAAGCTTTGTTTGGAGTTTTACACACATTTGCAGTTTTTATTGCTTAAAAATGCTTCCCAGCGCCTGCTGTACACTTTTTTTATTTTAACTCATAACTTCACAAATGATGCTTTCCCAGTAAATTCTCTTGCTTTTTAGAGTAGAACTCTCCCCTTTATACTAGTTACAGGCAGTGGTTTGAATCCCAAAGCTTTGGTTGGAGTTTTACACACATTTGCTGTTTTTATCGCTTAAAAATGCTTCCCAGCGCCTGCTGTACACTTTTTTTATTTTGACTCATAACTTCACACAGGATGCTTTCCCAGTAAAGTCTCTTGCTTTTTAGAGTAAAACTCTCCCCTTTATACAAGTTACAGGCAGTGGTTTGAATCCCAAAGCGTTGTTTGGAGTTTTACACACATTTGCAGTTTTTATTGCTTAAAAATGCTTCCCAGCGCCTGCTGTACACGTTTTTTATTTTAACTCATAACTTCACAAAGGATGCTTTCCCAGTAAATTCTCTTGCTTTTTAGAGTAAAACTCTCCCCTTTATACTAGTTACAGGCAGTGGTTTGAATCCAAAGCTTTGGTTGGAGTTTTACACACATTTGCAGTTTTTATTGCTTAAAAACGCTTCCCAGCGCCTGCTGTACACGTTTTTTATTTTGACTCAAAACTTCACAAAGGATGCTTTCCCAGTAAATTCTCTTGCTTTTTAAGAGTAAAACTCTCCCCTTTATACAAGTTACAGGCAGTGGTTTGAATCCCAAAGCGTTGTTTGGAGTTTTACACACATTTGCAGTTTTTATTGCTTAAAAATGCTTCCCAGCGCCTGCTGTACACTTTTTTTATTTTAACTCATAACTTCACAAAGGATGCTTTCCCAGTAAATTCTCTTGCTTTTAAGAGTAGAACTCTCCCCTTTATACTAGTTACAGGCAGTGGTTTGAATCCCAAAGCTTTGGTTGGAGTTTTACACACATTTGCAGTTTTTATCGCTTAAAAATGTTTCCCAGCGCCTGCTGTACACTTTTTTTATTTTGACTCATAACTTCACAAAGGATGCTTTCCCAGTAAAGTCTCTTGCTTTTTAGAGTAGAACTCTCCCCTTTATACTAGTTACAGGCAGTGGTTTGAATCCCAAAGCTTTGGTTGGAGTTTTACACACATTTGCTGTTTTTATCGCTTAAAAATGCTTCCCAGCGCCTGCTGTACACTTTTTTTATTTTGACTCATAACTTCACACAGGATGCTTTCCCAGTAAAGTCTCTTGCTTTTTAGAGTAGAACTCTCCCCTTTATACAAGTTACAGGCAGTGGTTTGAATCCCAAAGCTTTGGTTGGAGTTTTACACACATTTGCAGTTTTTTATTGCTTAAAAATGCTTCCCAGCGCCTGCTGTACACTTTTTTTATTTTGACTCAAAACTTCACAAAGGATGCTTTCCCAGTAAATTCTCTTGCTTTTTAAGAGTAAAACTCTCCCCTTTATACAAGTTACAGGCAGTGGTTTGAATCCCAAAGCTTTGTTTGGAGTTTTACACACATTTGCAGTTTTTATCGCTTACAAATGTTTCCCAGCGCCTGCTGTACACTTTTTTTATTTTGACTCATAACTTCACAAATGATGCTTTCCCAGTAAATTCTCTTGCTTTTTAGAGTAGAACTCTCCCCTTTATACTAGTTACAGGCAGTTGTTTGAATCCCAAAGCTTTGGTTGGAGTTTTACACACATTTGCTGTTTTTATCGCTTAAAAATGCTTCCCAGTGCCTGCTGTACACTTTTTTTATTTTGACTCATAACTTCACACAGGATGCTTTCCCAGTAAAGTCTCTTGCTTTTTAGAGTAGAACTCTCCCCTTTATACAAGTTACAGGCAGTGGTTTGAATCCCAAAGCTTTGGTTGGAGTTTTACACACATTTGCCGTTTTTTATTGCTTAAAAATGCTTCCCAGTGCCTGCTGTACACCTTTTCTATTTTCACTCATAACTTCACAAAGGATGCTTTCCCAGTAAAGTCTCTTGCATTTTAGAGTAAAACTCTCCCCTTTATACTAGTTACAGGCAGTTTTTTGAATCCCAAAGCTTTGGTTGGAGTTTTACACACATTTGCAGTTTTTTATTGCTTAAAAACGCTTCCCAGCGCCTGCTGTACACGTTTTTTATTTTGACTCAAAACTTCACAAAGGATGCTTTCCCAGTAAATTCTCTTGTTTTTTAAGAGTAAAACTCTCCCCTTTATACAAGTTACAGGCAGTGGTTTGAATCCCAAAGCTTTGTTTGGAGTTTTACACACATTTGCAGTTTTTATCGCTTACAAATGTTTCCCAGCGCCTGCTGTACACTTTTTTTATTTTGACTCATAACTTCACAAATGATGCTTTCCCAGTAAAGTCTCTTGCTTTTTAGAGTAGAACTCTCCCCTTTATACAAGTTACAGGCAGTGGTTTGAATCCCAAAGCTTTGGTTGGAGTTTTACACACATTTGCTGTTTTTATCGCTTAAAAATGCTTCCCAGCGCCTGCTGTACACTTTTTTTATTTTGACTCATAACTTCACAAAGGATGCTTTCCCAGTAAATTCTCTTGCTTTTTAAGAGTAAAACTCTCCCCTTTATACAAGTTACAGGCAGTGGTTTGAATCCCAAAGCTTTGGTTGGAGTTTTACACACATTTGCAGTTTTTATCGCTTAAAAATGTGTCCCACCGCGTGCTGTTCACTTTTTTTATTTTTACTCATAACTTCACAAAGGATGCTTTCCCAGTAAAGTCTCTTGCTTTATAGAGTAGAACTCTCCCCTTTATACTAGTTACAGGCAGTAGTTTGAATCCCAAAGCTTTGGTTGGAGTTTTACACACAATTGCTGTTTTTATCGCTTAAAAATGCTTCCCAGTGCCTGCTGTACACTTTTTTTATTTTGACTCATAACTTCACACAGGATGCTTTCCCAGTAAAGTCTCTTGCTTTTTAGAGTAAAACTCTCCCCTTTATACAAGTTACAGGCAGTGGTTTGAATCCCAAAGCGTTGTTTGGAGTTTTACACACATTTACAGTTTTGTTTGCTTAAAAATGCTTCCTAGCGCCTGCTGTAGACGTTTTTTATTTTGACTCAAAACTTCACAAAGGATGCTTTCCCAGTAAATTCTCTTTCTTTTTTGAATAAAACTCTCCCCTTTATACTAGTTACAGGCAGTGGTTTGAATCCAAAGCTTTGGTTGGAGTTTTACACACATTTGCAGTTTTTATTGCTTAAAAACGCTTCCCAGCGCCTGCTGTACACTTTTTTTATTTTGACTCAAAACTTCACAAAGGATGCTTTCCCAGTAAATTCTCTTGCTTTTTAGAGTAAAACTCTCCCCTTTATACAAGTTACAGGCAGTGGTTTGAATCCCAAAGCTTTGTTTGGAGTTTTACACATATTTACAGTTTTTATTGCTTAAAAATGCTTCCCAGCGCCTGCTGTACACTTTTTTTATTTTAACTCATAACTTCACAAAGGATGCTTTCCCAGTAAAGTCTCTTGCTTTTTAGAGTAGAACTCTCCCCTTTATACTAGTTACAGGCAGTGGTTTGAATCCCAAAGCGTTTGTTGGAGTTTTACAGACATTTGCAGTTTTTATTGCTTAAAAATGCTTCCCAGCTCCCTCTGCTTTACACTTTTTTTATTGTAACTCATAACTTCACAAAGGATGCTTTCCCAGTAAATTCTCTTGCTTTTTAGAGTAAAACTCTCCCCTTTATACGAGTAACAGGCAGTGGTTTGAATCCCAAAGCTTTGTTTGGAGTTTTACACACATTTGCAGTTTTTATTGCTTAAAAATGCTTCCCAGCGCCTGCTGTACACTTTTTTTATTTTAACTCATAACTTCACAAAGGATGCTTTCCCAGTAAATTCTCTTGCTTTTTAGAGTATAACTCTCCCCTTTATACTAGTTACAGGCAGTGGTTTGAATCCCAAAGCTTTGGTTGGAGTTTTACACACATTTGCAGTTTTTATCGCTTAAAAATGCTTCCCCCATCGCCTGCTGTACACTTTTTTTATTTTCACTCATAACTTCACAAAGGATGCTTTCCCAGTAAAGTCTCTTGCTTTTTAGAGTATAACTCTCCCTTTTACACAAGTTACAGGCAGTGGTTTGAATCCCAAAGCGTTGGTTGGAGTTTTACACACATTTGCAGTTTTTTATTGCTTAATAATGCTTCCCAGCGCCTGCTGTACACTTTTTCTATTTTCACTCATAACTTCACAAAGGATGCTTTCCCAGTAAAATCTCTTGCTTTTTAGAGTAAAACTCTCCCCTTTATACTAGTTACAGGCAGTGGTTTGAATCCCAAAGCTTTGGTTGGAGTTTTACACACATTTGCAGTTTTTTATTGCTTAAAAATGCTTCCCAGTGCCCTCTGCTGTACACTTTTTTTATTTTCACTTATAACTTCACAAGGGATGCTTTCCCAGTAAAATATCTTGCTTTTTAGAGTAAAACTCTCCGCTTTATACTAGTTACAGGCAGTGGTTTGAATCCCAAAGCTTTGGTTGGAGTTTTACACACATTTGCAGTTTTTATTGCTTAAAAATGCTTCCCAGCGCCTGCTGTACACTTTTTTTAATTTGACTCATAACTTCACAAAGGATGCTTTCCCAGTAAAATCTCTTATTAGAGTAAAACTCTCCGCTTTATACTAGTTACAGGCAGTGGTTTGAATCCCATAGCTTTGGTTGGAGTTTTACACAGATTTGCAGTTTTTATCGCTTAAAAATGCTTCCCAGCGCCTGCTGTACACGTTTTCTATTTTGACTCATAACTTCACAAAGGATGCTTTCCCAGTAAATTCTCTTTCTTTTAAGAGGAGAACTCTCCCCTTTATACTAGTTACAGGCAGTGGTTTGAATCCCAAAGCTTTGGTTGGAGTTTTACACACATTTGCAGTTTTTATTGCTTAAAAACGCTTCCCAGCGCCTGCTGTACACGTTTTTTATTTTGACTCAAAACTTCACAAAGGATGCTTTCCCAGTAAATTCTCTTTCTTTTAAGAGGAGAACTCTCCCCTTTATACACGTTACAGGCAGTGGTTTGAATCCAAAGCTTTGGTTGGAGTTTTACACACATTTGCAGTTTTTTATTGCTTAAAAATGCTTCCCAGCGCCTGCTGTACACTTTTTTTATTTTAACTCATAACTTCACAAAGGATGCTTTCCCAGTAAAGTCTCTTGCTTTTTAGAGTATAACTCTCCGCTTTATACTAGTTACAGGCAGTGGTTTGAATCCCAAAGCTTTGGTTGGAGTTTTACACACATTTGCTGTTTTTATTGCTTAAAAATGCTTCCCAGCACCTGCTGTACACTTTTTCTATTTTGACTCATAACTTCACAAAGGATGCTTTCCCAGTAAAGTCTCTTGCTTTTTAGAGTATAACTCTCCCCTTTATACTAGTTACAGGCAGTGGTTTGAATCCCAAAGCTTTGGTTGGAGTTTTACACACATTTGCAGTTTTTATTGCTTAAAAATGCTTCCCAGCGCCTGCTGTACACTTTTTTTATTTTGACTCATAACTTCACAAAGGATGCTTTCCCAGTAAAGTCTCTTGCTTTTTAGAGTAGAACTCTCCCCTTTATACTAGTTACAGGCAGTGGTTTGAATCCCAAAGCTTTGGTTGGAGTTTTACACACATTTGCTGTTTTTATCGCTTAAAAATGCTTCCCAGCGCCTGCTGTACACTTTTTTTATTTTGACTCAAAACTTCACAAAGGATGCTTTCCCAGTAAATTCTCTTGCTTTTTAAGAGTAAAGATCTCCCCTTTGTACAAGTTAAAGGCAGTGGTTTGAATCCCAAAGCTTTGGTTGGAGTTTTACACACATTTGCAGTTTTTATTGCTTAAAAACGCTTCCCAGCGCCTGCTGTACACGTTTTTTATTTTGACTCAAAACTTCACAAAGGATGCTTTCCCAGTAAAGTCTCTTGCTTTATAGAGTAGAACTCTCCCCTTTATACTAGTTACAGGCAGTGGTTTGAATCCCAAAGCTTTGGTTGGAGTTTTACACACAATTGCTGTTTTTATCGCTTAAAAATGCTTCCCAGTGCCTGCTGTACACTTTTTTTATTTTGACTCATAACTTCACACAGGATGCTTTCCCAGTAAAGTCTCTTGCTTTTTAGAGTAAAACTCTCCCCTTTATACAAGTTACAGGCAGTGGTTTGAATCCCAAAGCGTTGTTTGGAGTTTTACACACATTTGCAGTTTTTATTGCTTAAAAATGCTTCCCAGCGCCTGCTGTACACGTTTTTTATTTTGACTCAAAACTTCACAAAGGATGCTTTCCCAGTAAATTCTCTTGCTTTTTAGAGTAAAACTCTCCCCTTTATACTAGTTACAGGCAGTGGTTTGAATCCAAAGCTTTGGTTGGAGTTTTACACACATTTGCAGTTTTTATTGCTTAAAAACGCTTCCCAGCGCCTGCTGTACACTTTTTTTATTTTGACTCAAAACTTCACAAAGGATGCTTTCCCAGTAAATTCTCTTGCTTTTTAAGAGTAAAACTCTCCCCTTTATACAAGTTACAGGCAGTGGTTTGAATCCCAAAGCTTTGTTTGGAGTTTTACACATATTTACAGTTTTTATTGCTTAAAAATGCTTCCCAGCGCCTGCTGTACACTTTTTTTATTTTAACTCATAACTTCACAAAGGATGCTTTCCCAGTAAATTCTCTTGCTTTTTAGAGTAGAACTCTCCCCTTTATACTAGTTACAGGCAGTGGTTTGAATCCCAAAGCTTTGGTTGGAGTTTTACACACATTTGCAGTTTTTATTGCTTAAAAATGCTTCCCAGCGCCTGCTGTACACTTTTTTTATTTTGACTCATAACTTCACAAAGGATGCTTTCCCAGTAAATTCTCTTGCATTTTAGAGTAAAACTCTCCCCTTTATACTAGTTACAGGCAGTGGTTTGAATCCCAAAGCTTTGGTTGGAGTTTTACACACATTTGCAGTTTTTATTGCTTAAAAATGCTTCCCAGCGCCTGCTGTACACTTTTTTTATTTTGACTCATAACTTCACAAAGGATGCTTTCCCAGTAAATTCTCTTGCTTTTTAGAGTAGAACTCTCCCCTTTATACTAGTTACAGGCAGTGGTTTGAATCCCAAAGCTTTGGTTGGAGTTTTACACACATTTGCTGTTTTTATCGCTTAAAAATGCTTCCCAGCGCCTGCTGTACACTTTTTTTATTTTGACTCATAACTTCACAAAGGATGCTTTCCCAGTAAAGTCTCTTGCTTTTTAGAGTAGAACTCTCCCCTTTATACTAGTTACAGGCAGTGGTTTGAATCCCAAAGCGTTGTTTGGAGTTTTACACACATTTGCAGTTTTTATTGCTTAAAAATGCTTCCCAGCTCCTGCTGTACACTTTTTCTATTTTCACTCATAACTTCACAAAGGATGCTTTCCCAGTAAAATATCTTGCTTTTTAGAGTAAAACTCTCCCCTTTATACTAGTTACAGGCAGTGGTTTGAATCCCAAAGCTTTGGTTGGAGTTTTACACACATTTGCAGTTTTTTATTGCTTAAAAATGCTTCCCAGCGCCTGCTGTACACTTTTTCTATTTTCACTCATAACTTCACAAAGGATGATTTCCCAGTAAAATATCTTGCTTTTAGAGTAGAACTCTCCCCTTTATACTAGTTACAGGCAGTGGTTTGAATCCCAAAGCTTTGGTTGGAGTTTTACACACATTTGCTGTTTTTATCGCTTAAAAATGCTTCCCAGTGCCTGCTGTACACTTTTTTTATTTTGACTCATAACTTCACACAGGATGCTTTCCCAGTAAAGTCTCTTGCTTTTTAGAGTAAAACTCTCCCCTTTATACAAGTTACAGGCAGTGGTTTGAATCCCAAAGCGTTGTTTGGAGTTTTACACACATTTGCAGTTTTTATTGCTTAAAAATGCTTCCCAGCGCCTGCTGTACACTTTTTTTATTTTAACTCAAAACTTCACAAAGGATGCTTTCCCAGTAAATTCTCTTGCTTTTTAGAGTAAAACTCTCCCCTTTATACTAGTTACAGGCAGTGGTTTGAATCCCAAAGCTTTGGTTGGAGTTTTACACACATTTGCAGTTTTTATTGCTTAAAAACGCTTCCCAGCGCCTGCTGTACACGTTTTTTATTTTGACTCAAAACTTCACAAAGGATGCTTTCCCAGTAAATTCTCTTGCTTTTTAAGAGTAAAACTCTCCCCTTTATACACGTTACAGGCAGTGGTTTGAATCCAAAAGCGTTGTTTGGAGTTTTACACATATTTCAGTTTTTTATTGCTTAAAAATGCTTCCCAGCGCCTGCTGTACACTTTTTTTATTTTAACTCATAACTTCACAAAGGATGCTTTCCCAGTAAATTCTCTTGCTTTTAGAAGTAGAACTCTCCCCTTTATACTAGTTACAGGCAGTGGTTTGAATCCCAAAGCTTTGGTTGGAGTCTTACACACATTTGCAGTTTTTATCGCTTAAAAATGCTTTCCCAGCGCCTGCTGTACACTTTTTTTATTTTGACTCATAACTTCACAAAGGATGCTTTCCCAGTAAAGTCTCTTGCTTTTTAGAGTAGAACTCTCCCCTTTATACTAGTTACAGGCAGTGGTTTGAATCCCAAAGCTTTGGTTGGAGTTTTACACACATTTGCTGTTTTTATCGCTTAAAAATGCTTCCCAGCGCCTGCTGTACACTTTTTTTATTTGGACTCATAACTTCACACAGGATGCTTTCCCAGTAAAGTCTCTTGCTTTTTAGAGTAGAACTCTCCCCTTTATACAAGTTACAGGCAGTGGTTTGAATCCCAAAGCATTGGTTGGAGTTTTACACACATTTGCTGTTTTTATCGCTTAAAAATGCTTCCCAGCGCCTGCTGTACACTTTTTTTATTTTGACTCAAAACTTCACAAAGGATGCTTTCCCAGTAAATTCTCTTGCTTTTTAAGAGTAAAACTCTCCCCTTTATACAAGTTACAGGCAGTGGTTTGAATCCCAAAGCTTTGGTTGGAGTTTTACACACATTTGCAGTTTTTATCGCTTAAAAATGCTTCCCAGCGCCTGCTGTACACTTTTTTTATTTTTACTCATAACTTCACAAAGGATGCTTTCCCAGTAAAGTCTCTTGCTTTATAGAGTAGAACTCTCCCCTTTATACTAGTTACAGGCAGTGGTTTGAATCCCAAAGCTTTGGTTGGAGTTTTACACACATTTGCAGTTTTTATCGCTTAAAAATGCTTCCCAGCGCCTGCTGTACACTTTTTTTATTTTGACTCATAACTTCACAAAGGATGCTTTCCCAGTAAAGTCTCTTGCTTTTTAGAGTAAAACTCTCCCCTTTATACAAGTTACAGGCAGTGGTTTGAATCCCAAAGCTTTGTTTGGAGTTTTACACACATTTGCAGTTTTTATTGCTTAAAAATGCTTCCAGCGCCTGCTGTACACGTTTTTTATTTTGACTCAAAACTTCACAAAGGATGCTTTCCCAGTAAATTCTCTTGCTTTTTAGAGTAAAACTCTCCCCTTTATACTCGTTACAGGCAGTGGTTTGAATGCCAAAGCTTTGGTTGGAGTTTTACACACATTTGCAGTTTTTATTGCTTAAAAACGCTTCCCAGCGCCTGCTGTACACTTTTTTTATTTTGACTCAAAACTTCACAAAGGATGCTTTCCCAGTAAATTCTCTTGTTTTTTAAGAGTAAAACTCTCCCCTTTATACACGTTACAGGCAGTGGTTTGAATCCCAAAGCGTTTGTTGGAGTTTTACAGACATTTGCAGTTTTTATTGCTTAAAAATGCTTCCCAGCTCCCTCTGCTTTACACTTTTTTTATTGTAACTCATAACTTCACAAAGGATGCTTTCCCAGTAAATTCTCTTGCTTTTTAGAGTAGAACTCTCCCCTTTATACTAGTTACAGGCAGTGGTTTGAATCCCAAAGCTTTGGTTGGAGTTTTACACACATTTGCAGTTTTTATTGCTTAAAAATGCTTCCCAGCGCCTGCTGTACACTTTTTTTATTTTAACTCATAACTTCACAAAGGATGCTTTCCCAGTAAATTCTCTTGCTTTTTAGAGTAGAACTCTCCCCTTTATACTAGTTACAGGCAGTGGTTTGAATCCCAAAGCTTTGGTTGGAGTTTTACACACATTTGCAGTTTTTATCGCTTAAAAATGCTTCCCAGCGCCTGCTGTACACTTTTTTTTATTTTGACTCATAACTTCACACAGGATGCTTTCCCAGTAAAGTCTCTTGCTTTTTATAGTAGAACTCTCCCCTTTATACAAGTTACAGGCAGTGGTTTGAATCCCAAAGCGTTGTTTGGAGTTTTACACACATTTGCAGTTTTTATTGCTTAAAAATGCTTCCCAGCTCCCTCTGCTGTACACTTTTTTTTATTATAAGTCATAACTTCACAAAGGATACTTTCCCAGTAAATTCTCTTCCTTTTTAGAGTAAAACTCTCCACTTTAAACTAGTTACAGGCAGTGGTTTGAATCCCAAACCTTTGATTGTAGTTTTACACACATTTGCATTTTTTTATTGCTTAAAAATGCTTCCCAGCGCCTGCTGTACACTTTTTTTATTTTTACTCATAACTTCACAAAGGATGCTTTCCAAGTAAATTCTCTTGCTTTCTAGAGTAGAACTCTCCCCTTTATACTAGTTACAGGCAGTGGTTTGAATCCCAAAGCTTTGGTTGGAGTTTTACACATATTTACAGTTTTTATTGCTTAAAAATGCTTCCCAGCGCCTGCTGTACACTTTTTTTATTTTAACTCATAACTTCACAAAGGATGCTTTCCCAGTAAATTCTCTTGCTTTTAAGAGTACAACTCTCCCCTTTATACTAGTTACAGGCACTGGTTTGAATCCCAAAGCTTTGGTTGGAGTTTTACACACATTTGCAGTTTTTATCGCTTACAAATGTTTCCCAGCGCCTGCTGTTCACTTTTTTTATTTTGACTCATAACTTCACAAAGGATGCTTTCCCAGTAAAGTCTCTTGCTTTTTAGAGTAGAACTCTCCCCTTTATACTAGTTACAGGCAGTGGTTTGAATCCCAAAGCGTTTGTTGGAGTTTTACACACATTTGCAGTTTTTATTGCTTAAAAATGCTTCCCAGCTCCCTCTGCTTTACACTTTTTTTATTGTAACTCATAACTTCACAAAGGATGCTTTCCCAGTAAAATCTCTGGCTATTTAGAGTAGAACTCTCACCTTTATACTAGTTACAGGCAGTTTTTTGAATCCCAAAGCTTTGGTTGGAGTTTTACACACATTTGCAGTTTTTTATTGCTTAAAAACGCTTTTCAGCGCCTGCTGTACACGTTTTCTATTTTGACCAATAACTTCACAAAGGATGCTTTCCCAGTAAAATCTCTGGCTATTTAGAGTAGAACTCTCACCTTTATACTAGTTACAGGCAGTTTTTTGAATCCCAAAGCTTTGGTTGGAGTTTTACACACATTTGCAGTTTTTTATTGCTTAAAAACGCTTCCCAGCGCCTGCTGTACACGTTTTCTATTTTGACCAATAACTTCACAAAGGATGCTTTCCCAGTAAAATCTCTGGCTATTTAGAGTAGAACTCTCACCTTTATACTAGTTACAGGCAGTTTTTTGAATCCCAAAGCTTTGGTTGGAGTTTTACACACATTTGCAGTTTTTTATTGCTTAAAAATGCTTCCCAGCGCCTGCTGTACACTTTTTTTATTTTGACTCATAACTTCACAAAGGATGCTTTCCCAGTAAAGTCTCTTGCTTTTTAGAGTAAAACTCTCCCCTTTATACTAGTTACAGGCAGTGGTTTGAATCCCAAAGCTTTGGTTGGAGTTTTACACACATTTGCAGTTTTTATTGCTAAAAAACGCTTCCCAGCGCCTGCTGTACACGTTTTTTATTTTGACTCATAACTTCACAAAGGATGCTTTCCCAGTAAATTCTCTTGCATTTTAGAGTAAAACTCTCCCCTTTATACGAGTTACAGGCAGTGGTTTGAATCCCAAAGCTTTCTTTGGAGTTTTACACACATTTGCTGTTTTTTATTGCTTAAAAATGCTTCCCAGCGCCTGCTGTACACTTTTTTTATTTTCACTCATAACTTCACAAAGGATGCTTTCCCAGTAAAGTCTCTTGCTTTTTAGAGTAAACTCTCCCCTTTATACTAGTTACAGGCAGTGGTTTGAATCCCAAAGCTTTGGTTGGAGTTTTACACACATTTGCCGTTTTTTATTGCTTAAAAATGCTTCCCTGCACCTGCTGTACCCTTTTTTATTTTCACTCATAACTTCACAAAGGATGCTTTCCCAGTAAAATCTCTTGCTATTTAGAGTAGAACTCTCCCCTTTATACTAGTTACAGGCAGTGGTTTGAATCCCAAAGCTTTGGTTGGAGTTTTACACACATTTGCAGTTTTTTATTGCTTAAAAATGTTTCCCAGCGCCTGCTGTACACTTTTTCTATTTTGACTCATAACTTCACAAAGGATGCTTTCCCAGTAAATTCTCTTTCTTTTTAGAGTAGAACTCTCCCCTTTATACTAGTTACAGGCAGTGGTTTGAATCCCAAAGCTTTGGTTGGAGTTTTACACACATTTGCAGTTTTTATTGCTTAAAAATGCTTCCCAGCGCCTGCTGTACACTTTTTTTATTTTGACTCATAACTTCACAAAGGATGCTTTCCCAGTAAATTCTCTTTCTTTTTTTGAATAAAACTCTCCCCTTTATACTCGTTACAGGCAGTGGTTTGAATGCCAAAGCTTTGGTTGGAGTTTTACACACATTTGCAGTTTTTATTGCTTAAAAACGCTTCCCAGCGCCTGCTGTACACGTTTTTTATTTTGACTCAAAACTTCACAAAGGATGCTTTCCCAGTAAATTCTCTTGTTTTTTAAGAGTAAAACTCTCCCCTTTATACACGTTACAGGCAGTGGTTTGAATCCAAAAGCGTTGTTTGGAGTTTTACACATATTTCAGGTTTTTTTTGCTTAAAAATGCTTCCCAGCGCCTGCTGTACACTTTTTTTATTTTAACTCATAACTTCACAAAGGATGCTTTCCCAGTAAATTCTCTTGCTTTGAAAAGTAGAACTCTCCCCTTTATACTAGTTACAGGCAGTGGTTTGAATCCCAAAGCTTTGGTTGGAGTCTTACACACATTTGCAGTTTTTATCGCTTAAAAATGCTTTCCCAGCGCCTGCTGTACACTTTTTTTATTTTGACTCATAACTTCACAAAGGATGCTTTCCCAGTAAAGTCTCTTGCTTTTTAGAGTAGAACTCTCCCCTTTATACTAGTTACAGGCAGTGGTTTGAATCCCAAAGCTTTGGTTGGAGTTTTACACACATTTGCTGTTTTTATCGCTTAAAAATGCTTCCCAGCGCCTGCTGTACACTTTTTTTATTTTGACTCATAACTTCACACAGGATGCTTTCCCAGTAAAGTCTCTTGCTTTTTAGAGTAGAACTCTCCCCTTTATACAAGTTACAGGCAGTGGTTTGAATCCCAAAGCATTGGTTGGAGTTTTACACACATTTGCTGTTTTTATCGCTTAAAAATGCTTCCCAGCGCCTGCTGTACACTTTTTTTATTTTGACTCAAAACTTCACAAAGGATGCTTTCCCAGTAAATTCTCTTGCTTTTTAAGAGTAAAACTCTCCCCTTTATACAAGTTACAGGCAGTGGTTTGAATCCCAAAGCTTTGGTTGGAGTTTTACACACATTTGCAGTTTTTATCGCTTAAAAATGCTTCCCAGCGCCTGCTGTACACTTTTTTTATTTTGACTCATAACTTCACAAAGGATGCTTTCCCAGTAAAGTCTCTTGCTTTTTAGAGTAGAACTCTCCCCTTTATACTAGTTACAGGCAGTGGTTTGAATCCCAAAGCTTTGGTTGGAGTTTTACACACATTTGCAGTTTTTATCGCTTAAAAATGCTTCCCAGCGCCTGCTGTACACTTTTTTTATTTTGACTCATAACTTCACAAAGGATGCTTTCCCAGTAAAGTCTCTTGCTTTTTAGAATATAACTCTCCCCTTTACACTAGTTACAGGCAGTGGTTTGAATCCCAAAGCTTTGTTTGGAGTTTTACACACATTTGCAGTTTTTATTGCTTAAAAATGCTTCCCAGCGCCTGCTGTACACATTTTTTATTTTGACTCAAAACTTCACAAAGGATGCTTTCCCAGTAAATTCTCTTTCTTTTTTGGAATAAAACTCTACCCTTTATACTCGTTACAGGCAGTGGTTTGAATGCCAAAGCTTTGGTTGGAGTTTTACACACATTTGCAGTTTTTATCGCTTAAAAATGTTTCCCAGCGCCTGCTGTACACTTTTTTTATTTTGACTCATAACTTCACAAAGGATGCTTTCCCAGTAAAGTCTCTTGCTTTTTAAGAGTAAAACTCTCCCCTTTATACAAGTTACAGGCAGTGGTTTGAATCCCAAAGCTTTGTTTGGAGTTTTACACACATTTGCAGTTTTTATTGCTTAAAAATGCTTCCCAGCGCCTGCTGTACACTTTTTTTATTTTAACTCATAACTTCACAAATGATGCTTTCCCAGTAAATTCTCTTGCTTTTTAGAGTAGAACTCTCCCCTTTATACTAGTTACAGGCAGTGGTTTGAATCCCAAAGCGTTTGTTGGAGTTTTACACACATTTGCAGTTTTTATTGCTTAAAAATGCTTCCCAGCTCCCTCTGCTTTACACTT